>NW_028327032.1:0-18396 GCF_027475165.1 Benincasa hispida
TATTGAAATGACTTGTTATAAAATTAACCAAAGATTTCTAAATGTATTTTCATATTTAATTTAAACTTGAAAACAATTTTCTGTTAGATATGAAACGTTTTTTTATTTAATTAAGATCTGAAATGTTTTCTACATTTAATTTAGAAAAATGTTTTTGTTGAATTCTTATAAAAAGGAAAAAGGTTGTTTTAGTCCTTAATGGTGAAATTTAGTTTGGCATGATATTTCTCTCTATTAAAAATGATTTAATTCTTAGTAAAGTTTTCACTCGATTTCAATTCTTCTTCGATGAGTGCATGTCTGGGAAGGGTGTTGTGTTAACCTTAGAGAGCATCTAACTTCTGAAAATTTAACACCGAGGTCACACCGATTTTACTTTCAAGACAGTGGATCTTCCACAATACAACAATGATTGAGATTTGAAATTGATGACGACTAACAATTTTGAGTTGTTTGAAAATTAAAGATAATGGAATAGATTTTAAAGTAAATTGGAAATGGGTTAGTTGTGCAAAACAAGAGAAATATAAGAAAAACTTTAAAGCTCTAATATTCCTTTTTATACACATCTCATTTGCTCTTTTTATCCCAAAAGAAATTCACCCCAAGTTTCTTTTTTCTCTCTCTCTATGCGACACAAACTTTAGTCAACTTAATCTCATATGTGTTAATTACATCGAACACATCAACTCTCTAGCTCAAGTCGGAAAAAGAAAAAACACGTTAGGATAAGAAAGTTGATGATATATTTAGTAATTGTCAAAATGATTGGAGAGATGTATACAAATCCAAAGAATTTTAATACAATTTGTAAATTAGAGAGACTAACACAAAATCAAATTTAAACAATAGAACTAAATTAAAATGGTAAATTAACCAAAATTGGGTATTAAAATTTTGGATAAATTGTAAAAAATACCCCTAAAGTATGGTGGTAGTTGCAATTATACCCTTAAACTTTAAATTTTAAAAATTGAGCCTTATATAAATTGGGCATTCGAACTTACATAATTATATAAATTGTAACATTTGTATAAGTTTGAGGGTTCAATTTTTATCATTTATGAGTCTAATTTCTATCATTATTATAAGCTTGAGAATCCAATTTTAGAGTCTAATTTTAACATTTATAGCAGTTTAGGGGATCAATTTTTATACTTGAATGTTCGAGGGTATAAATGTAACTACCAACCTATTTCAAAGATGATTTTTACAATTTTTCCAAAAATTGTTTAAAAAATGATAGTTGTAAAAGACTTTAGATTGGGTAAGAAATTGATTAGATGCTAGCCAATCACACTTTTTTTCCCTTTTTGTAACATTGAGTTTTGTAAAAGGGAATAAAAAAAAAAAGTTTGTTAATTTAGCCTAGAAATCCACTAGTGCATACAACAAAAAAAAGGACTAGGTTGAAATTTTTAATAGAGGGAGAGAGATTGTCTAAATTAGGTAAGGCTGCAAGTTCCACTTGAAACAATAATGAAAGTGATATATACATATATATATCTTTCAACTTTTTAGTGGTAGTCTCTAAACTAGTAAATAGATCTCTAAATTTTCAATTCCCTATTTAATGTATCTTTGATGCATTTGATATATTTGAAAAATTCACAAATCTACGCTGGCATGAAATTGAAAGTCTAAGATCATTTTAAATATAAAATTCCTAACATATAAAGATCTATTAAAATAAAATCAAATTTATTAGCATTTTTAATGTTGAAGAAATCTATTAGATACAAAGTTGAAATTTTATAAACTTATTAGATAGTTTTTAAAGTTTAGAGACCTTTTCAATTTAGTCATTTATTTTATATTATTTAACATTAAAAAAAAAAAGTTAAATTATACAAACAAAAAAAAGGGTGAAAATTTTGGGTTAGAGTTTTGATTATATGTCCTTAAAGTTTAAAGTGTTTCATTTTTAGCGTCTAAAACTCTGAAATAAATATCGTGGCTGCAATCAATAATTTTAAAGGAAGTAAGAGATAGTAGAATTTAAATCGTAGATTTCTTGATCAATAATATAATCGTATGTTAACTGTACTATGTCCGTTTTGACCGATCATTCTAAATTAAATATTGAGAAAAAAATATCTAGTAGTTATTTTTTCCTTCTTTTAGATAGAAAAATATCTACTAGTTTACTTAGGGTGTGTTTGGTATGTGATAAAATTAGAGAGTTGAGTTGAGTTGGTAATTATTATCTGGAGAATTAAATTGTCTGCGTTTGTTGTGTAGAGTTGAGTTGAGTTGGTAGTTATTGTTTGTGTTTGTTGTGCACAGTTGAGTTCAGTTGATAATTATCGTATGTGTTTGTTGTGCAAAGTTGAGTTGAGTTAAGTTGGAGGATCTGATGCAGTTTTTTTGTGAATTAAATTAGTTCTATTTTTTTCTGTTTGTTTTTTATTTTTTTAGTTTTATGCTTTGCTATTGTTGATTAATTTTCAAATATATACGTATTTTCTCAAATCATTTATGACATAAACTGGACAATCTCAATTTTTTTCTCAATTTGTAGAACATAATAGATTATTTTTCATATATTCTTTTCAAAAACGGTAATAATTTCAATTCTCTTCGATTGGTAAAATATATCAACAAAATATATTTCATATTGCTGCTCAATTAATTGGTATATTGTATATTGTATTTATAGATATTGAATGTTTGTATATATATTGAATGTTTGTATGTATATATATCCAAAAAAAATCCACCAAAATATATGTTCTTTTCGATACTTATAATATTAGTTATATTTACAAACACAAAAAGTACATGTTTTCAAGTATGCAAAAGTTATAAGGGCCCAATGTACCTATAATAATCTAAACTTGTCATACTCATAGTTCCTAGGATAACAAATTTTTACCGAAAGATGTGTTAAAACGATGTATATAGAAAAAAATATGCATTTTTTCATATTTTCAAAACTTGGTGAACCGATTGTATGAATATTGGTATGCAATATTCTTTAATTCTTATGTCACTGGTTAAAAACTATATTTTTCAGAAATTAAACATTGGTTATAATATTAATACCATCGTTTCATTACAATTACATAATTTTTTTTAAAAAAAAAATCAATTTTGATTGTGAAACGATAGTAAAATATACTAAAATTAATCCTGAAACTAGCTTGATAATAACACACCAAAATGTCTAGAATATGATCTTATTGAAGCTGGAAAAAAAAAAGAATTGAAATAAACGTATTATTAGATAAAAAAAAAATTACATAACAGTACTATTTCACTCATAATTCATAAAAAATTTGAGAAGTATCATAGGAGGTGAAAAACAATGAGGATATCGCTTATGAGGAGGATCTCGCTCTTTGTTTTTCACCCATTGAAATGAACGTATTATTAGATAAAAAAAAATTACATAACAATACTATTTAACCCATAATTCATCAAAAATTTGAGAAGTATCAGAGGAGGTGAAAGACAATAAGGATCTAGCGAGATCCTCCTCATGAGCGAGATCCTCATTGTTTTTCACCCATTGAAATGAACGTATTATTAGATAAAAAAAATTACATAATAGTACTATTTCACCCATAATTCATCAAAATTTTGAGAAGTATCCGAGGAGGTGAAAAACAATGAGGATCTCGCTCATGAGAAGAATCTCGCTCAACTTATGTACAACCCTTGATACATATTGTTTCCAAGTTTTTCTTTGTTTGTCGAGTTCTCAACGTTCAACCTCTACATTTAATATTTCTCTAATATAATAAGTTTTAAAAACAACCATATTAATATAAAAGGTCCTAGTTTTGAGGGGATAAAAAAAAGGAGAGTTTTGAGTGGGTAAAAAAGGGAGAAACCCATAGGTTTTCCTTATGGGCTTAACAAACATAGGTAATAAATACCCACCCAACTCAACTCAACTCATACCTATATATATATATATATATATATATATATGTCGGCGAAAAGAGTTATTATTATTGGCGGTCCCCATATGCCACCCAATTCCAATCGAAATATTTTTTAAACAAAATTATTTAATTTCGGTATTTTTATTTTTTACTAAATTACAAGTTTTAGTTTCTTTGAAGGTTTGTTAACTATTTAAAAAGTTTGTTTAAAAGAAAACTATTTAATTTCTGTTTAATAGAATTTTGAACTTCCATTTTAATATGAGTAAGTATTTTTTATCTATTTGATCCTTTTTAAAATTCACATATCAATTAATTTTTTAATGTTTAATGTTTCATGAGACTTAAAATTAGAATTTATATGTAATAGGTCAATTAATTTTTTTATTTTGAATATGTTAGAAATGTACAGTATAATTTTAAAACCTATTAGATATTTTGAAAATTTAAATACGAAATGAATTTAGGCCAAACTTGTAAATTTAACTCCTCTTTTTATTGTTTTGATGAGTTTAGGTGTTTCTTTCTCTTTTCATTTTAATTTAAACTTTAGTATATTTTCAATGATCAACTAAGAGCAACTTTCTTTTCTCATGATACAGCCACAGTATTAAATTTTCGTTGATATGTTGATATTTCTATCGATGTTTTTATATTTCTATGGATTCAATATTAGCATGAGTGATGAATCAATATCTCTATTATATCGTAGAAAAATTCATGAAACATAAACAATGAGCAACAAAATGTTAATAATGAAAGTATAATATAAACAATGGATATGTTGACTTGTATAAAATCATAAAAAGTTTATTTACTAATCTAAATTTATTTTCTATAATTTTTCTTGAACTATTTATCGAAATCAAAATTTTGTCGATATTTCTATGAAAATTTTTGTAAAATTAAGACCTCGATATTTTCTTCGATATCAATATTTTAAACATCGGATATAGCATATATTTTTTTTAATCTAGAGATCAAATTTATGAATGTAGGCCATTTACTAAGTTTTATTTCTTTTCTTTTATCAACAACTTTTATAATGGAATAGGGAACAATGCATCCAAAGGGTGTTGTGAAAAACATGGACAAAATTTTAAATCAAATTCGTTTCCTGTTTTTTTGTCTTTATAGTTTTATATTTTTTTGTTTTATAAATTATATGTTTAACATCAAAAACTATATCACATATTAATTTGTCGAAACAAATATATTTTGCAGAATAAAATTTCTACAAAAAATAGTTTAAATTTTCATTTAAAACACTGAAAAGTAAATGAGCGTAGGAGAAAAAAAAAAAAAAACAACAACAACAACAATTATTCACTCTTAAGATATTTCTGTGATTTTGATTTTCTTTACGTCTAAATTAAATTATAGATCTTCTTATTGGTATTCTTATTCGTATTAAGATTAATAGATGATGTCAAAACTTCTAAACAAGTATAATAAAATATCGGACGAGATGGTATGAAGTTATATATTTACCTCATTAATTTTTTGTTTAGTTCAATAGTAAATGAGGTGGAGAAATCAAACCTCTTACCTATATGACGTAGTTAGTTGGGCATGTACTCAAAAAAATTTTTTTGAAGTTGTCTCAACTCAACTATTCAATTTTAAAATCCAATAAAATTTGTATTTTTACTATATTACATACTTAATTTAAAAATATATATATATTTAATATCTCTTACTATAGATAATAGAAAAAGGAAACTAAAACAAAAAATCAAAAGTGTTTTTTTTCCGTTTTTCTTTTCTTTTTTTTTTAAAAAAAAAAATAGCTATGAAAACTATGGAAAAAAATGATGAGAAAAGAAGCATAATTTTAAAAAATTAAAATCCCATCAATCACATTTCATTTTTTGTTTTTTCACTTTGAAACGTGTGCTTGTTTTTCCACATTTTTTACAATAATTTTCATATTTTTTCAATTGAGCATTGAATTTCTTAGTCAAATTTTAAAAAAAAAAAATAATAAAACTTTCATTTTACATTTTATTTTTTAATATATACTTTCTGAATAAATGTTTGCATTTTAGAAATTGGATTAATATTCAAATCTTTTTTTAATGTGAAAATACAAACTAAAAAACAAAATCTTTATCAAACTCCCCTAAATAGTTATCAAAACAGAAGTTTCACTTTCAATTTTTGGGTAATCTTAAGAGGGGAAAATTGTTGAAACTAGAAATATAATTATAATTGAATAATAATTTGTTAAAGAAAAGATGCCACTTTAATTCCCTAGAAGAAGACATATGAGAATGGGACACACATATATATGTACAATTATAAGAAATAAATATTAATATATTATGTGGGTCAAGTTTTCCACCAAACTTAGTTGAAGACTTATCCAAACAAGACAAGTGAACTTTAGAGAGAGAGAAGCAAATTGACAAGTTGTCTTTAGATCAAATGCATCTATAATGTTTGGCCATTTTTATGTCTTTTTCCATCTTTTTTTCCTTAGAAAATAAATGAAACTCCATCTTTCCATTTTTTTTTTTTTTTTTGGAAAAACTCCATCTTATTTATGTTGGCCCCTCCATTGTATAAAATTAATGATTCACCCTTTATGCAAATAATAATAAAAAAAACCATTCATATTATATTTTTCAAAGAAAGGAAAAAAAAAAACATTCACACTCTTGATTTGCACGGATCTGGTATCAAATTTACCTGCACTTCGATATTTAAGTTAATAGCTAATTCAGTAAGCACAAAAGAAGTAAGATCGAGTCTCTCCTTTAGAAATTACTTAATCTCCCCTTTAAGATAATTGAATGTGTCTATTTATAAGCTTGTCCTCTGATACACGCCTTTTGTTACGTGTGAGGGTGATGATATTAGGGTTGTTTCTAGCACCCAAAGTTGCAAGGTGCCAGTCTGGATTTGACTAGATTATTTCTCGATTAATATATATTCACTGAATGAGCTGGTCGCCCCAAACCTCAAGACATTGATATTTTTCTTTCGGGGCGTGCACTCTCCTATAATTCCTATTAGTAAAAATTTAGTTTTAAATGAAAAAAAATGCTTGTTTGAGAATCCCACATTGCTAAGATTGGGAAGTGAGACCTTATTATACATTCCCGCCTTGAGTTGAGGGTTTGGGCTCCAACGGGTATCCATGTGTTTAGAGGGAGTGAGGAAATAGGCTAATATGGGTATGGTGAACATCCCATACACGTGCCGACATCCGTCCGGTCAGGCAAGTGTGATTATTTTTTTTATTAAAAATAATTAATATTTTAATTTTCCATTTATTTTATTTTTATTATCAAATAAAAGAAAGAGTTTTCTGCCTCTTACGTGGTCCGCGCAACATCCCGCCTCTTACACATGGTCCTCACACATTCTATGACTGCAAGCGTTTCTCTCCTTGTTAGTTATGCATCACAGTTGGCTCTCGAGGCCTATAAAAGGTACAAGCCTCTCTCAGTTCACTCATCTCATTCTTACATAGCTTCCATTTCTCATTTTTCTCTCTCGATTGCTTCCTTTACGTTTTGGTTTCTGAGCATATCAGTCCTGAAAGGTGTGCGTTTTTCGGTCGGGTACAGTGTAGTTTCGATCGAGACATATTTATTTATTTTGGACTATTTTATCCTGGAGACATCGTGGCAATTTCGTAGAATTGCTTGCACATTTGGGTAGAGTCGTGAAACGTCTTAAAAAGAGAAAGATCTATGACTCAACCTGTAATAAGTTTCTGTTTTATAGATTTCATTTTTTGATGACTTCCATTTGTGACCATTCGCTATTGTCATCTTTTATCCATCGGAGGGTAGCGGTTCTAAAAATTTTAAGACGTTTTCCATCTACCACTGTTGTGATGACCCTTTTGAATTAGAATGACATTATGAACTCCGACTTTAATTGCACATTCCGATTTGAAAGAGTGAACTTCAAATGATAGAAGCAGAATATGCTATTTTTCCTCACAATCAAGAAGATTGCTGACGTTTGTACTACGAAAAAGTCAACTGTCTCGAAGGAAGATCCGACTTAACAACAATTAAAAGATGCAGCTGATTGGGAAGAAAAGAATTTCTTGTGTAAAAATTTTATTTTAAATGGTTTGATTGATGATTTGTATAACTATTACAGTATAATGAAGACAACAAAAGATGCATGGGACTCTTTCTAGAAGAAGTACGATACAGGGGAGGCTGGGTGGAAAAAGCATGTCGTCATCCATGACTTAAAGTTTCAGATGACGGATGACAAATCTATAGAAGCCCAGTCCTATGAACTATAGAAGATGACCCTAGTGTTAAGTTGTTCAAGAACATTGGTTCCAATATTAATCAAACTGAGTATGCGAGCATCATAGACAGTCTCAGATATACTGTTGACTGCACTAGGCCTAGTATAGCTTATGTCGTAGGATTACTTTGTAGGTTTACAGGCAGACCTAGTATAGAGCATTTGAATGTTATAGAAAGGGGTTGTGAGGTACTTAAAGAAAACCCAAGACCTAGGATTACATTATCAGAAGTTTTCCGCTGTCCTGGAAGGGTTCAACGATGCTAACTGAAACTCCTTTTCGGATGATTCAAAGGCTACAAATGGCTATATCTTTAATGTAGCAGGCGGAGTTGTCTCTTGAAAGTATAAGAAACAGATCATTTCAACCCAATCTACGATGGAGTAAAAAATGATAACACTAGCAGCAACTAGTGAAGAAGCAGACTGACTTAAAAGTCTACTATCAAAGATTTCTCTATGGGAAAAACCAGTACTAGCCATATCGATCTATTGCGATAGTACTACAACAACCGCAAAAGTTTAGAACCATTACTACATGGAAAGAGACAACAAATACGTCATAAGCACACTACCATTAGAGAGTTTCTCACTACTGGTACAGTTAAAGTGGATCACATACGAACTGATGAAAACTTAGCAGATCCTTTGACGAAAGGACTGGCCAGAGAAAAAGTTTTCAAAACCTCAAAAATAATGGGACTCATGCCTATAGAGAGATGAATCACCTGTGAGGAAAACCCAATCCCAACTTGTAGATTGTAGATCTCAGGTTCAACGGGTAATATCTGATCACAAGTGATAAGAAGTGAAGCTAGTACCAGCCATATTGATCCATTACAATAGTACTGCAACAATCGCAAAAGTTTAGAACCATTACTACAATGGAAAGAGACGACAAACACGCCATAAGCACAGTACTATTAGAGAATTCCTCACTACTGGTGTAGTTAGAGTGGATCATATACAGACTGACGAAAACTTGGCAGATCATTTGATGAAAGGACTGGCCAGAGAAAAGGTTTTCAAAACCTAAAAAAGAATGGGACTCATGCCTATAGAGAGATTAATCACTTGTGAGGAAAATCCAACCCGAACCTGTAGATTGGAGATCCCAGTTTCAATAGGTAATAACTGATCACAAGTGATAAGAAGTGAATCATGCTAAAAGGAACACAGAGTTCCCTTTCTATGACCTAGAGTTTGAGCATGATATCCTGAAGGTTGAACATGAAGGATATCATACCGAGAGTTCCATGAACGGGCTTAGATCGCTCCGATTTCACAGTGATCGGAACATAAACAATATACATTCCATACTAACAGTTATTCATATTAAACTCATCAACAGTATGCTTAGAATACAATAAAACATAGAAAAAGAGGTTCATACCAGAGGAAGACGGTCTTCGTATGTGTGAACCCACAGCAGCGGAAAACTCCTACCGATCTACCAGCACCTGGCGAGCCTCTCGACTGTTACTGCACGATCCGAACGTACACGAACAAGGTCGCGGGAACAACACCACCACAAGAGAAATCTGGGTATCCTCGATAAAAAAACACAAAGAGTGGGATCTGGTGAGTTTGATAGAAGACAGAGGAAAAGACTTCGTGTAGACAATAAACGCGCATGAGAAGAATTCTGCTTTCATATAGCGGAGACGCTTATCGTATAGTAGAACCACACGATCGTTTAGGAAAGTGGTATACGATCGTTTAAAGAACGCGTGAACTAAACGATCGTTTAAACAAATGAGATTCTATTGTATAGGTTCTCGCGATCGCTCTTTCACGAATTCTTTTTGGGCGCGGGATATCAAAAGCACGACTGAATTAATTCTTCAAAATGAAAACGATTTTCAAACTTTAACCCTCCAGTTACTTTAAGCTTCACGGCCCCATGTTCCCACGTTCAAACGTGAATTAATTGGTTAATTATTAAATAATTAATCAATTAATTTAATTAATAAATATAATCATATTATATTTATATCCTATAGTTTGATATCATATATCTACTATAGTATTTTCCCTCTATTTAATATAAATCATATTTATATCTAATTTCCTACATAATAATGTATCTCATACATTTAACCAATTATATCATATATAATTAACCAGTCCAATTATATCATATATAATTGAACTTTCTCTTGTCAATTTGAACATTTCAAATTAACCCAAACACTGGTTTTTGACTTTATCCAAGCTACCCAGGTGACCTAATGGACCTGTGGCTCGAAACTCCAACGTTACGTGAATAGCTGACTAAACTCTTTAGCCACGAGATTCACCATCCGTTAACTGTCAATGATTCCACTAAAGACCAACAGCTAAACTCTTCTTACCACAGATATATTTTTGTGTCCATTGGATATAACCAATTATGAGTACGATAACCCTTCACAGATGCTCGTAAGTACAGCTGGGCCAATTTACCGTTTTATCCCTGTAGTTACATCTCACTCCTTAAGTACCATTGATTCTTCTAATGAACAATACAACATAGTCCAACTATGTGTGAACACCTCTCGGGCTAAGAGAAGGTGTGTGGCGCCACATCGTTCAAGCCCCGGAATCAGCCCTTAAGGGAGCCATCTATCTACTTACCCCTACCTCAGGGAATGAGTGAATTCCATCTTGTGTAGTTGAGTTCCCAACTCCCAAATCAGACGAATCCCCAAAATGGTAGGTTTGAATCGGAGACTTGGCACTCGCACCCATACAAATCAAAGGACCGCCCTCAATGACAGGAGTTCCCAACACACTCAGGATTGAGGTCATGTTACCTATGGTCATCATAGTGAAGTAAAGTCTCTGTCATGAATGGTGTTATATAACGAGACATTAACACTTTGTGGTCGGGTCTTATACAAACTCTTTGTATAGGACGCCCCTACTCGCATATCCCCAACACGAATGATCAGGATCAGACCATCTGTGACAAGTCACAACAAGCGGGTTGCATCCGTAGCGTTATCAGGATAAGGTTTCCCTCCTATATCCATATACTACAAACCATTTTGGTTATCACTCAAGACATGATCCACTTGTATGTCACCACATACATGCTTGAGTTACATACAGATAACCAGAGATTTTATGTTTATTAGTTTGTGGTAAAGCAAATAAAACAAATAATCGAGCAAAACAACAAGATGTGAAGTATATATTAACAATCACAGGTATTCGTATATACTGTTTACAAACTATAGGACACGAGACTTTAGGGCATCAGTCCCAACAGAACATAGTTCTTGATGAGATCTATACTTGATGTCAAGTGGGTTACCTAGCTACAGGAGTGCTCTTGATAGACTCACCTATGTGAATGTGGAAATGGGGGCTGTTTTCAATGAAGTTTTTGGCAAGCTCTCTAGAGTGTGCACTAAAGTGGGATACACGTGTTAGGCCTTAAAGTAGAGGCTTATGAACTAAACCCTAGTAATTTTGTGTGTGAGATATTGTTAGAGATAGAGTTCAAAACCAAGAGTTACTCTAGTATATTTCAAATCTACACTACATAAAGGTTCAAGTCGTAAGACACCTTTTCTTATGCACAGTGTTGTATAGACTGATATTGCTCAATGAAAAATGCTTTTCTTATGATTTTAAATTTTCAAGTGGAAGATTGATAGTTAAAATTTAAGTTTTAAATGAAAAAAAAAATGCTTGTTTAAGAATCCCACATTGCTAAGATTGGAAAGTGAGACCTCATTTATATACTCCCACGGTCCGACCTTGAGTTGTAGGTTTGAGCCCCAAGGGGTACCCATGTTTTAGAGAGAGCGAGGAGATAGGCTAATGTGGATATGATGGACATCCCATACATGCACTTTGTCGCCGTCCATCCAGATGAGTGTGTGTGATTAATTTTTATTAACTATTATTTTAATTATTTTATTTTATTTTTATGGTTAAATAAAAGAAAGAGTCTTCCGCCTCTTACGTGGTCTGTGCAACCTGTCTTACGCGAGGCCCATAAAAGGCGCAGGCCTCTCTCAGTTCACTCATCTCATCTTTCGAAGCTTCCATTTCTCATTTTTTTCTCTCTATTACTTCCTTTACGTTTTGGTTTCCAAGCATATTAGTCCTGAAGGGTGGGTGTCTTTTGGTTGGGTACAATGCAACTCCAATCGAGAAAGATTTACTTATTCTGAGTTGTTTTATCTTGGGGACGTCGTGACAATTCCGTAGAACTTCTTGCACATTTGGGCAGAGCCGCAAAACGTCTTAAAGAGAGTGAGATTCACGACTCGGTCCGTAACGAGTTTTTGTTTTGCAAGTTCCATTTTTTGACGACTGTTGTTCTTGACCATTAATTGTTGTCATCTTTTGTCCAACGGAGGGTAGCGGTTCCAACACTTTCTCATGGTACTTTTATGAGCTTGGACATATTTGTGAGTTTTGGGTCTTACCTTGGATAACTCTCGCCATTTTAAAAGTTGAAATAAGTAAATTCAACATAAAATATATTTAAAGCTAGCTAAGAAATTAAATAGAGCAAAAATATGATTAACTTTTAGCAATAAAATTTCCAAACTATGTAAAACGTATTTCAAGACGACGGAAATTAGAACGGACACTAACCAAAATATTTTTGTTTTGTTTGTCAAAAGAAATAGTCTCACACTTCGTTTGTACTGTTTTTATAAATTGGGTTCAAATGGATCTTTTTATTTAGGTAGGGCCAAATGAGTTCTTGAATAATTTGAGGAAAATTTAATGTAGAATTTCTTTATAAATTTTAGATTATTATATGTGATTTTGAAATAATGACAAAATCAACCTAAAACATGAACAGAAGCAATCTAATCAAGAAAATTATAAGATTTGAGCTGAAAGTAGCACTTTAAGACAAAAATGTGCCTAAGGGAGAGAATTGCCTTAGCCATCCAATTTGGCGTTAGCCAACCTAACATAATATCAAATGGGACATATTCTACTTATGCTTTGACCCAAAACATCATCCTAAAGCTCAAAATGTGCTTAGGAAATGTGTTCTACCTCAACCAAAGCCTAGGTTGAACTTTGCAAAATGTCCAATGAGATATGATTATCTAAATATAGCTTCAAATTTTATTGATTATAATCTAGGTTATCTACTGTATATTCACATCATTATAGTTCTAGAAAAACAAACAATGATAAAGATAAAATTTTAAATATACTTTTACATTTTAGTTCAATTCATTTGGTGAATTTTCTTTTTTCACTTAATTTTTTTTTTTTAAAAAAAATGTCCACAAATGCGAAGAAATGTAAAATTATCCCAAACTAGAAAATGATAGATAAAATTAAAAGTTTAAGACTATAATTATAAGAAATTATAAGGTAGATGGTGTGATTTGTCGAAACTAAAAGCCTAAGTGGAAAAAAGAAGGAGGTGACGCACATACCGACAAAGAACAAATGGCTTGAGGATCACCGATGACATCATCAATTATGTCCTAATCCAAATACCAATTTAAACACGTGACTAAATTCCCCCACAAACAACTTGCACATTTTTTTCTGAACTTTCTTAGAAGAACCCCCTTCCCACTTTTAAAACGACCCCCATTATTATTATTTTATTTTTCTTATTTATTTATTTAATCATTTCACTATTTTTTTAATTTTATAAAAATGGCCCACATAGTCCAAGTTCATGAATCTCATTTACCTATTTATACCTTTCATATCCCCAAATCTTCAATTTCATTCACATTCTGATCTCTCTCTCTCTCCTTTTTTAATTTTTAATTTCTGTTTAGGGAAAATTTTGATTTTTGGTTGAAATTAAAATGATGTACGGACAGAGTAATGGCTGTGAATCCGATTTTGTTCTTCTGGAAACCATACGGCGCCATTTATTGGGAGAATCCGACGCTTACCGTTGTGGGAATTTCGCCCTTGCCGGAACCGCCTCCCCGGTTTTCTGCCGGACCGCCAGTTTCGGCAGTTTGTACCCTTGTTTGACTGAAAATTGGGGCGATTTGCCTCTCAAAGAGGATGATTCCGAAGACATGGTTCTCGCCGGCGTCCTCCGTGATGCCGTCAGCGTCGGTTGGGTTCCGTCGCTCGGCTCTTCCCCGTCGGAAACTTTCAATTTTGGATTCTCCGATGTAAAGCCGGAGCCGGAGATTCTCCCGCCGGTGAACATATTGCCGGAAGTTAAGATTCCGGCGGCGGCGGTGCCGTTACCGGCGGTTGTTCCGGCTAAAGGGAAGCATTACCGGGGTGTTCGGCAGCGGCCGTGGGGGAAGTTTGCGGCGGAGATTCGAGACCCGGCGAAAAATGGAGCCCGGGTTTGGCTTGGAACGTTTGAGACGGCGGAGGATGCAGCGCTTGCTTATGACCGCGCCGCTTATCGGATGCGTGGCTCGAAAGCTCTTCTCAATTTCCCACTTCGAGTTAATTCAGGCGAACCCGATCCGGTTAGAGTGACGTCGAAGCGGTCATCGCCTCGATCATCGCCGGAGCCTATTTCGTCGTTGTCGTGGGTAGAGAGTGGGTCCCCTAAGCGACGGAAGAAGGCGGACGGCACGGCGGTGGCACCTTCTCTAGCTGCGCCGGAGTTGATCCAAGAGGAGGTGGGGACCAATGCATTGCAAGTGGAAGCTGACGTGGCAAAGTGTACAAGTGGTGAGCAATGATTGGGGGATTAGTGGTGTATGTGAAAGAAGGGAAAAATATGATTGGGGGATTAGCACTTGAGATTAAAAAAAAAAAAAAGAAAAAAAAAACTCTGTAATTATTTTTTGAGGACATATTTTAGGGATAGGATTGGTAGATTTTCTTTGGAGTTTCAAAATTTTGGGATTCTTCAAAATATAAAATTTCCCAAAAAAAAAAAAAAAAAAAAAAAGAGAGAGTGGAGAAGAAGTATTGGTACATAATGGGGTGGTTGGATTTGCTAAAGCAAATTTGTTTATTGTTTTAAAAAAAATATCTTTTGAATGGAATTTTTCTATTTTTTTTCATATTCCATTTTTTGCTTTAATTTAATAATTATCATAAAGAAGTGAATATATCTTATAAATAAAATGTAAATGAGGTGGCATGGTCTCAAAGTCAATTGGACCAATTAGAAATTTAAATTAACCATAGGAGGTCAAGCTAAGATTATTAAAGAAAAAAAATCAAATCCTTATTAACCATATTTATTGGTTGAGTTCAATGTACCAAAGTATAAAATTAGAAGAAGATTTCTTTTGTTTTAATTAAGATAAGATTGGTTGATTTGGGCTGCTTAAATTTGATTTTGGTTGATTTCTTGGAGCTACCAATTTATTTCTAAAAGGGTTAATGGTTTTTATTTTTCTTCAACTTCTATATTGGTTTGACATTGGTTTTGATTTTTTTATTTATTTAATTCGACTACCTACCTCAAATTCTATTTTTCTATTGAATTAAATTACTTTATCCAAATTTTGTCTAATAAAATGCCACGTTAGCATTTTGTAAAATGATTTGACGAAAATTTGTAATTTAACTTTATTATTTATTTATTAATTTTACTTTGAGGTTAAAAGTTTGTTTATTTACGCACTTGCATATTTGAGAAAAATTAGTTGTTGGATTAATTCAAAGTTGTTAATATCTAATATACCTTCCCTTTTCTAAATTTTATACTTAGGAGTCAATTTGAACTATTTGTTTTATCAAAATGAACTCTAAACTTGAATAACTTGCAAGATTATCATGTTTTTAGAATTAAATTTTTGGAATTGTCCACAAATAAACTAATCAAACTATAAAATTAAGATGCAGAAGTGCTTAATTTAATTTAATTTTTTTTTTAAAAAAAAAACTTAAATATAGCTCTGAAATTTCAAAAAGGAACATGGACTTGATAAAAGGCGAAGAGGTCATGAGTAATCTATGGTGTTCACCGACCTAAGATTTAATATCTTATGAGTTTTCTTAACACTCAAATGTTGTAGGTGTTGAAATTTGTATCATAAAGTCTCGTAATTAATTTGTGGAATAATTTAATTTTATTATGTAATATTAATTTATCTATTAACCAAAAAATTCAAGGTTATTGCATGTAGGTATGTAGTTGACATACAAGTGGATCATGTTTAAGAAACAACCTAAAGGTCTATAATATATGGATAAGGTTGGATGCCTGATCCTAATGACCCTATGAAGATGTATGGAGACATGTGAATGGAGGTATCCTCTACAAAGAGTTTATATAAGATCAGACCACGGAATATTTAATCTCTCTTTGTAAATCCATTAATTGATGAGATTAATATTTCATAGGATGATCATGTGCAACTTGATCATAATCCTAAGTGATTTATGAGCTCTTGGTTGTGAGGCCATTCTTTTGATTTATACAGGTGAGAGTGGCCTAAGTTGTCAATTTAATAAACTTACCATTTTGGAGATTTAACTAAATGGGAAGTTGGGAGCATAACTTCATAAGATGAAATTGAGCATAACTTCACTAGATGAAATTCACTCCTTCCCGTATAGGGTAAATAGATGAGTAGTTCTTTTAAGTGCTAGTTTCGGATCTTGAACTAAGGGCCCCACCCTCTCACTAGCCTGAAAGAAACTTAGTTTTTGGTTGGACTATGAATAAATTGTTCATTAGAGGAATCAGTAGTACTTAAGGAAAAAAGGTAGTTACATAATGTAAAACAAACATTTGATCCAGCTGTAATTACGTACAACTCGTGAAGGACCAACTTGCTTATATTGATCATATCCATGGACAAAAGTTGTTTCTACCGTGCATAAGAGTTCAACTATGAGTTTATGATAGTTTGACTTGTGGTTAATTAATAAAGGTTAATTTAATTAAAAGTATAATTAATTAATCGTAGATCATTGGAATATGTAGGTCTATAAGGCTCCCTTACTAGCTCTCCACATACCAATAAGGATCAAATATGTTTGAAAGAAAATGAGGTACTAGAGGAAAAATATTAATTGTATTGAATACAACTAGTACATGATTTGAATGCGATTCAAATTATAATTGTATAATATGGAGTATCATAATTTATTTGGATGAGATCAAAGTAAATAAATAAATTATTTAATTTGAATAGATTCAAATTAAATAAATAATTAGAGGATTAATTTATTTGAATATAATTCAAATAAATAATTATTTAATTTGGATGAAATTCAAATTAAAAATATTATGTAGAGAATAAACATTTAAATATGGTTTAAATATTTAAAACCTTTTAATATGAGATATTAATTGGATAAATATTTATTAATATTGGATATTATTAACTATTTAATTTAAAATCTTTGCAAAGGGGTTATCCTAATAGGATTAGGAGTAACCTTGTAGAGTTTTGTAAATAAGATCCTAGCGAGACTTTATGGAACAGACTCTACTACATAATTTCTATAGCCATTTTACAGAGATTTCTCTCCAAGAAAATTCTCCCAATTTTTAGAGAATAGTTGTTGTCTAGAAATTCTTCTTCCTCATTCCCTCTCATCTTTCAAGAGTGGTTCCCACAAGCTAGATCTTTGTTAGAGTCATAGTAAGAAAGATCTAATGGAAAAAGGAAGATTTTTAGGAGGAGACTATCGATTCGAGGAGAAGATTTTGCTACAGTTGTGGATTGATAAAGGTATTGTGCTCAATCTTTTCTTCTAGTTTTTTGTATTTTTAATTCTTTCAAGTAATCAAAAAACGCGATCACACGCTTTCGTTAGGATTCGATCCCTTCAGTAGGGGCAAGGAGGTTGTCCCGTGAAATTAGTCAAGATATATATCAGTTAACTCAAATACTCACAGAAAAAAAAAAAAAAAAAAAAAAAAGATTCAATACCTATCTAAAATCCATTTAAACCAAGAGAACCAATAACCAAAAAGAAAAAGGAAAAAATAAATTTTTTGATAGCTTTGAGTTCAATTATAATTTGGCCATTAAATTTCAAATCATTACAGAGATTTAATTTCGGTTTGATTCTTCAATTTCACAATGTTACATTTTTACTCTTTTAATTTAGGAGTTTAGTTTCTATTTGATCTTCAAGTTTTAAAATGTTTCACTTTTACTCTCATTGAATTTCATATTTACTCTGAATTTGTATATTTTTTAAAATTCAAGGATCTATTAGATAGTTTTTAAAATTCAGTGACCTATTTAACACAATTAAAAGTCCAGGTACTGATTAAACACTTTTAAGAGTTAGAAACTACGTAGATATAAATCTAAAAATTTAAGAACTAAATTTGTAATTGAACAAT
>NW_028327033.1:0-29959 GCF_027475165.1 Benincasa hispida
GGTCGCCTCGCCTCTCGCCTCAGGCGCGCGCCCGGAGTCGCCTCAATAACACTGCTTGTTTTCTCATTGCTTTTATTGTTGATGGTTTCGTCTTTTGTTTCTTTTATTTCTCGTTTTGAAGGTTGTATCTTTGAGCTTTAGTCATTTTTTTTTTATTGAAAAGTGCCATATCCTTGTTCAAGAAAAGTATATGTGTGTAGATATAGGAGCTTATTGTCATTTTGTTATTCTTAGTTTAGGGCTTTCATGTATGCTTGTATATATTGAACTCGAATGTATAGCCTGTATTGGATTCTTCCGTGGTCAACAAATATTTGAAGAAAGAAAGAAAATGGATCTCAGTCCCCACACTGTTAATTTGACTTTCAAGATTTGATAAGATGAGATCGAGAAGAGAAAAATTAGTAAGGAGGCTGTTTGGTATTCAAAATGATTGTGGGCATAGGATTGTAGTGTTTGGGATGTAGGAGTAAGATTTGACTTCTTTCAATCCTGAGGCCCCACAGAGTAGCACACTCCCACAAACCACAAGAGATTGGCACTTGTCCCAAGCCCTCAAATTAGACGTGTAGAATATATGTTTAGTTATACAATGGTCTAATCTTTGATCATATAATATTTTCCCTGTGTGAATTGTGAAATAGTAACACCTCCATTCTTTTGATATTGAAACTGTTTACTTTTACATTTTTATTTTCTGGCATTATCTTGGTGTAGAAGTGCTCTCTCTTTTAGCAGCTATAGCATGAGCTATCTTCTTTCCAATTGGAGAAGCTTTGTTAACTTCTTTGGATTTGATTTACTCCCATTTGTATAATGTCATAATACTGTGAAATTGCTTCCTAAAAGAATAATGTGGTAACAGTTGCATCTTTCATTAACTATTAACTTCATGTATTTGCAGGTTGAAAGAGAGAGAAATTTACTTAATTCTAAGTTAGCCGAGTTTGAGGCCCTTCTTCATAAGCCATATGTAAAACCAGCAAATCGTGCTCCTGGCAACCAAAGCTCATTTTCGGGGACTAATTCTCTTTCAAATCTACCAAATGCTCAAATTAATACTCCTTCATTGTCAAGTTTTAGCCAGTTGGGTGCATCATTTAATATGGGATTTGGTGCTAGGTAAAAAGACAAATAGCTTGATTTTATTGTTTATCTAGGGATTGTATGTAGTTCACAAAATTGTTTTGATGCTACGCTGTCACTGTAACTCTCTGGGGCTTACATTTTAAGAATTTATTTCACAGGCCCTCTAATCCACCTAATAGTGTATTTGGTCAGCCAGTTCAATTCTCAAGCCCCCTGCAAAACTTGAGTGCATTTGGAATGACCAATTTTCCATCAACAAGTGTTGTTGCAGTTGGAGGTGCGTTCTTGAATCATTGTAGAAGTATATGTGTTTAAACTTTTTTATCAGATCCTTCGAATGATCATTTAGCTTTCTTGAATAGAGTCTGGTTGCCTCAAACAACCAACCCAATTTTTTAATCATGAACCCAATTTTTGTCTCATCAAATTCGACTGTAGAAGATGTCTAGGTCGATAACCTGTTTTTTGGAAAAGAAAGATTTATGTAAGATATTGTCTATCATAATGTGTAGAAATGGCATGCAAATGGAAAGTCAGGGCAATTAAACTTAAGGACTCTAACGTGTTCAAAATCACCAAATACATCCATGCTCACACATGTCAAAATTTTTTAAGGAAACATGATCAGAAACAAGGTAGGAGTTGGGTTATTGCTGAATTAATGAAGTCCAAGTATCAGGATGTTAGTCGTGGATGCGCATTGTGCATGATCTTCTTATGGATGAATAAGAATAATGTATCAATCGTCTACAAACCAAACACGTTGATGTGTCATTTCTATTACGTAAATTATTGTTTGACACTAAACATTTAAATAAATGAAATGTACTTGCATCGTCATCCATAAATATGGTTGACTTCAACAAGCTCTTGAACAATGGCTTCCTCTGCATCGATTGGACTGTCATCTGTACCTAATGAATTCTCTTTGGTGAGTCAATATAAGTTGTGAACTGCACTTTGAACTTCACTGGGATCTTCGACATCGAGTTGTATGGCCTAATCTTTCGCTTCTTCCTTCTGCCTTGTTGGGCAAACGCAACTTCCATGGGGCCTGCCTTTTCCTCAGAGCCCTTTCCGATTAAGCTAAAATAGGATCGGGCAACAAAATGTGGTAAAAAAAATTATTTTTTCTTATTAATCCTAGGAGGAAAGGTCTTAAATAGAAGAAATACCCAATTACAAATAAGGAAAGAATAAAATACAACAAATATACTACAATAAGTACAATATAAAATTTCACAATAAAGGAAATAATCAACACTCCCTCTCAAGCTGGTTTGAAGATAACATTCATAGCCAGCTTGTCAATCAACTTGTTGAATTGCCACTTTGGAAAACCTTTGGTTAACACATCTGCAATTTGCTCTGTTGTCGGGAGAAAGGGAATGCATATTATTCCTGCATCAATCTTTTCCTTTATGAAGTGTTTATCAACTTCAATATGTTTGGTCCTATCATGAAGGATTGGATTGTGGGCAATGGAAATTGCTGACTTGTTATCACAATAGATGCGTATGGGCATTGTCTGAAAGAAATTCAATTCTTCCAATAGTCTTCTTATATGTCCTCACAAATACCATGGGCCAATGCCCTAAATTCTGCTTCAGGACTTCTTCTTGCAACCACACTTTGTTTTTTACTTTGCCAAGTAACCAGATTTCCTCCAACAAAAGATCAATACCCCGAAGTAGATCTTTTATCAGTCGTGCTTCCTGCCCAATCAACATCAGTATAAACCTCAATGTTTAGGTGGTCATGCTTCATGAATAATATTCCTTTTCCTGGAATACTTTTCAAATATCTCAAAATTCTATAAATTGCTTCACAGTGAACTGACCCGGGAGCATGCATGAACTGACTTCTACACTAACTGCGAAAACAACGTTAGGACGTATGTGAGAGAGATATATGAGTCTTCCTACAAGCCTCTGGTACTTTTCCTTTTCTTTTACTTCTTTTTCAGTTGCAGTAACCAATTTTAAATTTTGCTCAATAGGAGTTTCTGCTATCTTGCAACCAAGTAAATCTGTCTCATTCAGTAGGTCAAGAATATACTTCCTCTGGTTGACAAGAATGCCATTTTTAGATCTGGCAAACTCCATTCCTAGGAAATAATTTAAGGTTCCCAGGTCCTTGATTTGAAAATCATTAGCAAGGTTTTTCTTCAAGATATTCAGTCATGTCTCATCATTACTTGTAAGAATGATATCATCAAGATATACTATCAAAACGACCAACTTACCACTTCCAGTATGTTTATAGAACATAGTATGATCAGCTTGACTTTAACTGAATCCATAGCTTGTGACTGCCTTTCCAAGCCGTTCAAACCATGCTCTGGGAGATTGTTTAAGCCCATATAATAATTTCTTTAACTTGCACACTTTGTTAATCCTGAGATCCACCTCAAAACCAGGTGGCAAGTCTATAAAAACCTCTTCTTCAAGATCCCCATTGAGAAAGACATTCTTCACATCAAGTTGATAAAGAGACCAATCAAAATTAACTACCATAGATAACAAGATTCTAATAGAATTAATTTTAGCTACTGGAGCAAATGTTTCTTGATAATCAATGCCATAGGTCTGGGTGAACCCCTTGGCAACCAATCTGGCCTTGTACATTTCAATACTACCATCAGCTTTACATTTTACAGTGAACACCCATTTGCATCCCACCGTCTTCTTATCTTTTGGTAGTTTGACTATGTCCCATGTACAATTTTGTTTCAGTGCATTGAACTCTTCCATCACTGCTAATTTCCAATTCAAATCATTTAAGGCTTCCTGTATATACCTTGGAACAAATAGGTTGGTTATTTTGGATGTGAAGGCTTTATGACAGTCGGACAATCTATGATAAGAAAGATAGTTTTCAATAGGATATTTGGTGCATTTACGAGTACCTTTCCTATGAGCAATTGGAATATCAAGATCAGAGACATCAGGTAAAGGATTAGAAGGAGATGAAGAACTAGGAGAAATAGGAGTAGAGTGTCTAATACCTGGATCTTCAGGATCATTCATCGGAGTATTTGATTGGTCCTGTGATAAGTCAATTGTCTGATCTCGGACTCTTTGAGTCAAGTTTCTTCTAGTATAAACCTGAAGTTTAGGATTTCGACTTGTAGAGTCATTTTGTAGTGTTTCTCCCCCTGAAGAAGAACTCTCCATACTTGGTGTCGAAGGACTAGAGCTCATAATGATAGGACCACTGATGTTTGGGAGAGATAAAGTATCCCAAAAATTATCTTCAAGGTTAGATATCTCCCCCTGAAGAAAATTTGGGCCAAAAAAAGGTTGATTTTCCAAAAAAGACACATCCATACTCTTAAAATACTTGTGGGTCAAAGGATCAAAACATTTGTAAGCTTTCTTATGAGAAACATAGCATTCAAAAATGCATTTAATGGCTTGAGGATCAAGCTTAGTTCGAGAAAGAGGAGAAGTATGGACATAAGCAGTACACCCAAAAAATTTAATTGGTAAATCAGAAGATAGCCGATTATTAAGAAAAAAACTCATTGAAGTGATTAAAAGGAGTTTTAAAATTCAAAACCTTAGATGACATTCGATTGATCAGATATGTAGCTGTAAGAACAGCATCACCCCACAAATATTTTGGAACATTCATAGAGAACATAAGAGCACGAGCAACTTCAAGTAAGTGTCTATTCTTTCGCTTAGTAATGCCATTCTACTGAGGCGTGTCATGACATGTAGTTTGATGAAAAATGCCCTTTTCTTGCAAAAAATTGGTTAATTGTTTATTGAAATATTCAGTGCATTATTAGAGTGAAGAATTCGAATTTTAGTTTGAAATTGAATCTTTATCATATTGTAAAATCGAACAAAAACGTCTTTTACCTTTAACTTTTTTGTTAACAAATAAAGCAAAGTTAAATGAGTGTGGTCATCTATAAAGGTAACAAACCAACGCTTACCACTATGAGTTAAGACTTTAGACGGACCCCAAACATCAGTTTGAATTAAGGAAAAATGTGATGGAACCTTGTACGGTTTAGGCAAATAGGTGGATCGATGATGTTTGGCAAAAATGCAACTTTCACATTGAAAAATTGAACAATCAAATCCTTTAAATAAATCGGAAAACAGATACTTTAAATAAAAGAAATTTGGATGCCCTAATTTACGATGCCAAAGCATGATAGTTTCTTTAACAGAAGGAGAACAAACACTACTCAATCCCTGAACTTTTTTATGACTAGCAGAAACTTCATCAAAGTAATAGAGACCATCAATCATCCTAGCACGTCTAATTGTCCCTCACGATTCCTGATCCTGAAAGATAATGAGTTTTACAAAAGATAACACGACGATTAACATCCTTAGAGAGTTTACTAACAGACAACAGGTTACAAGCTAATTTTGGAACATGAAAAACAGTACGTAATATAAGTTTTGTAGTCAAACGAATAGTTCCTTTTCTTGCAATAGAGGTGAAGCTGCCATCGGCAATGCGAATTTTTTCATTGTAATACATAGGAGAATATGATTCAAATAAACAAGAGGAACTAGTCATATGATCAGAAGCTCCAGAGTCTATAATCCATGGAGATGAATTAAGGCAAGAGAGAGCTTGAGGACAAGTACCTGATTGTGTCAAGGAAACACTAGGATTACCAAATGATAAATTGGTCTGTAGTAGCTTCAGAATTTGATCAATTTGCTCTTTATTAAACGGATTGGAGTCAACAACATTAACATTAGAGGCATGTTGCTTAGAATTTTTCCAATTCACAAGTTTTCCATGAAGTTTCCAACAAGTTTCACGTGTATGTTGAGGTTTATTGCAATGGTCGCACCAGACACGAGGCTTTTCATGTGGCTTATTGGATTGATTAGAAGCCTTCATTGCAGTATTTTTGGGTTTAAAAAATTTTGTTACTCTGATACCATGCTAAAAGAAATATTATTTTTTCTCTTATTAATCTAAGGAGGAAAAGGTTTCTTAAATAGAAGAAATACCCAATTACAAATAAGGAAAAAAATAAAATAATTACAAATAAGGAAAGAATAAAATACAGCAAATATAATACAATAAGTACAATATAAAATTTCACAATAAAGGAAATAATCAACAAAATGAAATCATCGTCATTTTTCTACAAGCTACATGAAAAAAAAAACATTGATAAGAGCATGCCACATTTTCCCTAAACCACATATTGCATGGATAAGAGCATACCTCGATTTTCAATTTCGACAAATGAACATCGGACAAATGAGCCACTTCATCCCCACCTGATGATACTTCAATTGGAATAACATCGTCTCGCCCATCACCGTGTGTATCTACATCACTCGAATGTGTCGGTGGGTCCTCAACATGTGGATCAACGACATCTGAATGATCAACATGTGAAATCTCGACATGCGGGTGCTCAACATGCAGATCCTCCGAAAGTGGGTCTTGGGAAAGCAGATCCTGCTATGACAGACCTTCCCCAGCGGCATAATAGTGTTGAGAATCAACCGACTTACCCTACAAATTGGATGAAGAATATTTATATATAAATGTATAAAGTTCGTTTATTTTGTATGTTATTGAATAAATCAGAGTACATAATCAACCTTTCACCATGTGTATAAATAGACATCAAGACAGGGACGGATTTAGTATGGGTCTAGAGGCCATAGTATCAAAACCACTACCTTCTAGCCCCCTCTAAACCTAGGTTCAAGCCCTACTTATTACATTTATTTTTACTAAATTATATAAAGTTCCCCGTCAACAAAATTTTTGGATCTGCTAATGCATCAAGAAACCATCAAAGGAAAATACATAAATGAAAAATACCCAAAAAGAAAAGGGAAATTATTTTAAATGACAAAACCGCTAAAACTATTTACAACTAATAACAAAATATCACAGTTTATTTGTGATAGACCGCAATAGACAACGATAGACTACTATCATAATACAGATATATGCAGATAATAGCTATCGTTGTCTATCATAGATAGACTATGATATTTTGCTATTAATGCAATTATTTTGGTTCATTTTCCTATATTTGAAAACGGCCCAAAAGGAAAATAATAATGGAAAATAATAATTAATAATAAACTCTAATTTCCTTTTAACACTCTTCCTCAAACTCAAGGTGGTAGAATGACAAATAACTTGAGTTTGTAAAGATAGCTTTCGAAATAAATCAACAGATCTGAGATGGAAATTGAAATCCACAAAGTAGACTGGAAACATAAACCCGCGAAGAACAGAAGAAAACCTTTGGGCTGGATAAAAAGATCGAGAGATCGATAACAAAACCTACAACAACTTCTGGGTTGAAAACAAAGATCCTCATAGAGAGATCTACAACAAAACCCACGAACAACTTATTTGAAAAGGGAACATAAATCCACAAACACAAAGTTGAAAACAAATCAGAGACCGAAAATGAACTACGCAGTGAATCAAACTGAACTAGACTGGTCAAACTAGGCAGAGTCGGGCAGACTGAATTGAACCAAAAATAGGTTGACTGAAATTGAACCGGTCTGAAAGCTGAAACCCATGAAAACTGCTAGTCTAACAGAAACCTATGGTCTAACCCGAGTTGATGTGCGAAGAAAATAGGGGAGGGGAGAGGATCTGTGCATGTGACTAGGTCTGACAACGTCAATAGGGATCCGAGCAGCAGCGGATGAAGAGCTAAGGCGGTGGATTTGAGCGTGAAGCATTGCGAGATAGGCTGGGCGACGACAGCAGGGATCAAGCCAAATATGGGTAGCATGCGAATTGATGATAGCGAGTGAGTCTGCCTCGAGGATGGAAGGGATCTAACAGATCTTGGTATGATGGAGGATGGCTGGCAGATTTGAAAATCGAGGATGGAAGGGATCTAACGGAGGTTGGACGCGGCATAATAACTATATTAAAACCTAATGGGCGATGGGTTTGCCTCCGTCGACGTCGATTAGTAGAGACAAAGAATGGATAAGGCTTCGGCGGCTAGGGTTCAATGAGATAAAACCTAATGCTTTCAAACCATGTTAATTTTGTATATTATTGAATAAAGCAAAGTACATAATCAACCTTTTACAAGGTGAATAAATAGACATCAAGAAATCACAAAAGGAAAATACATAAATGACAAATACCCAAAAGGAAAATAATAATGGAAAACAATAATTAATAATAAACCTTAATTTCCTTTTATCAACGACATCTGAATCATGAGCATGTGAAGTCTCCACATGTGGGTGCTCGAATCTGTAGGGCAGGTATTGGGTAAGCGAATCTTGGTATGACGGACCTTCCCTAGTGACATAATAGTGTCGAGAATCAACCGACTTACCCTACATATTGGATGAAGAATTTATATATAAATGTTTAAAGTCAAACATGAATATTGAAGGATCAATATATGATAATGTAGTAGAAAAATCATTATCATGTTCTTAATGAGCTTAAGCTTAGCAGTGAACGAGGATTCCATGCGATCCAATCGATCACGATTCATTTCAGGTGCTAGCTACAATCGTACGTGATCTTCTGTCCAGCAGTCGGAATCTGGATATCCGGGACCCTCATAACTGTATCGTTGTAGCTAGACCCATATCGTCTTGATCAACACCTCTCGTTTGATCATCAACCCTCCAAAATGCATCCACCCTTTCATTACCCTCACCCGTTAATGGTGCATCACTCACATCCTCAACAGGTTCTTGGTACCCATCCGCGCATGGTAGGTCAATAAATTGACTGATATAAGCCAGCTTCTCATCAGTCGGAACAAGGTCTATTATTCAACCCCGCATGTAACCATAATGTAAGATATGAAACCCTAGATCCTACAATATGAAATACAAACAGTAAAGAAGAAAGACTTAACGCTTGAGAGCCAAACACCTGGTTTTGATTCACCTTCGACCCAGGAGAGTACGTGCAACTCCATCACAGGATGCACGGCGTGGCATCACTAGACGACCTATTGGCCACCTATCCACTAAGCGACGATAAGGTCTCATATGCCCAAACCTAACATATTAAACAACAAATGAAAAACAGTTTTGACACGATTATTGTTATTTACCAGTAACAAATATCATAAGGTACAATCAACTGACTTGGAATGCGAATGGAAATACACATAGACTATACGACTCAAACGACTCACTATTAGCAGGCTTCTTCTTGTATATTGCTACTTTCTCGTTTAATGCACCCTTTAAGCTACTTGGACTCTTCTTGAAAATCATGTTGCCCTAATCATAGCTGCAGAACTCCTCCCAGTCGTCAATTACACTCAACATGGTCCTCGTGTTGCCTCCATTCCCTATCCATCATAGCCAACTCAATGAAGTAGAATATGACCATCTTCACTACATGTTAGGGATGTTCAAATGACCCGACATCTTGAACAACCCAGACTCAATCAAAACGATAAGGGTTGGGTTGGGTTGGGTTAGTTTTGTTTTTGGGTTGGGTTAGGATGAATTTTTTCTTAGGTTGGTTTGGGTTTAGGATTGAATAAAAAGGAATTTGGGTTGATTCAACCGAACCCAAATTACATATATATTAATAAAACATATATATTTCTTTTAAAATTGATAAATTTGTGAATTCTTTATGTTTTTCTTTTAAGAATGTTTGTTTTTTTTCATAAAGTTTATAATAGATATTATAGATATTTGATAGGTAAAAATTTAGTTTCATGAGATTTTAGTTATTAGATATGTGTTGTAGATAAATTTAAGTATTTTAAGTTAAGGAAAAAAAATAATAACTCGATAACCCAACTCAACCCAAATTTTGAGGGTTGGGATGAGTTGGGTTGGAGACAATATTTGGGTTATTTGGGTTGCCAACCTGGTTGGTCCAAAAAAACGCTACAACCCCACCCAACCTAACCCAACCCAACCCATGTACACTCCTACATGTCATCACTCTCAAACTCATAGTCTGGAAATTTCATGTCCAACTCCATCCCATTCATGTCAGTCCTGTCGACCAAGTACAACCTCTTGAGCCTATGAGCTCTATCCTTGTCAAACTCAACTTCACGTGTTGCATCATAAACCTGTCAGTATGTCAAACTGCTCCCGCCCATAAGACACTTTCCTCCCTAACAACTTAAAGCTAATAGTGTCTTCCCTTTCCTCCTTCACCTCTCTCGGAAGAATATAATGGCAGAGGGACCCACCGAAAACAAACTTCAAGTCTAAAAAATGTCCAAAAACTGTTTGCCTAAACATATAACTGTCTAGGCGTTAACTTCTTATGACAGAAATTGTTTGCTCCAAATGGGAACAATAGGTCAAATTAGCAGGAAAATAGTCTGAAGTGCAGAATTTTGGTACCAAAGTCAACTATAACGCAAGAAAGATGAAATCAAGAAACAACCACAAAAAACCATGAAAAATATGCAAACTTCTATAAATCCCAAGGCAATCTCGGCCGAAATCGTGTCCCGAGATTTAACACCTCAGATGCCCTAAAACACCCAAAATCATTTTTAAATCTCGGGACAGGTTGCATGAATCTTGGGCCATATTCATTCAAATCCCGGCCGAGATTTAAAATAATCTTGTGTGAGATGATGCTCAAAAACCCATAAATTCAATGTAAACAGACAAATTACAAACAAAGACAACAACCAATATCCAAAAAACACAGCAGATTTGTCGAAAATTTTTCAGCCAAATACTAAACCTTAAGAAGTTTTGGAAATTAAAAACCAAATGTTTAACTAAACAAAGAGTGAAATTCCTCTGCTAAGAACCAACAACAAACCAATGCAACTAATCTTGGAGATGGATAAAAGCTTCAAACAAAAACTCTTGATGAAGAAGAATGAATGTCTGAATCGACGGTGTAGACTGACCCTTCAGTTTTAAGCATGAGGGATATTTTCATCCTTTCACATTACTGATCTATTTGAAATTGTAACATTTTGATTAAATCTCGGGACATGATCTTGGCCGAGATCTCCCGAAAAAAAAAAATCTTCGAACGTGTTTTCTTAAAGTGTGATATTTTTAAAATGGCAAAACTTCGTGAGGTTATTTTGGACAATTTCTTGGAGACACGGGATATATTTTGAAAAAAAAAAAGAAAGAAAGAAAGAAAAAGGCCCAGCCCATTTAGAAACTCCATCAAATTTTAATTTTAAACAAAAAAATGGTCATTAAAAGTTAAAAACTAAAAACTTTAACTAGCCTTCTCTCCCTTCTATATTTTATTCACGAGGAAGAGAAAGGAAACAACAGCAAACACCGCCATCGGCCTTGTTTGCACTAGTCCTAGCCTCCCAGTTTTTGTTAGTATTTTAATTTTCCCCCCTTAACTTCCTATAAGTTGAACTAAATTAGAAGTATTGTCAACAAAATTAAATTAGCATCAAATTTTCGTGGTTTCCTAACATTACTCTTCAAGGTTCAACTAAATTATGCATTTTTGGTGGAGTAAATTAGTATTTTTTTTAATATTAGATTTACATGTATCCTAAAAAAAGAATGTATCCTCGATTCTTCGATATGTTCATGTGCTAGTTATTTAGAAATTGATGTATCATTGTATACGTTTGGCTGTGTCCATGCCCATATCTAGGTTTCCTTAGGCCCCAACATTGAAACACGAGCTGGTAAAGAAAAGCCAAATCAAGAATGTGGACGAAACTCATAATATTAATCCTCCCATAAGAAGTCAACCAGGCAAAAATATTAATCTCCAGTGTTTTACCTTTCTTTTAGTGAGGTAGAATCTGACGAGTTATCCTATAAGATTGATTGAAGTACGCATAAGTTAATTGAGACACGTCCATATAAAAAAAAAATTACAATAGTTAGAAATTTATTAGAATATTGTTGATTTCTCTTGTTTAAAATTTCACAAACTTTGGTCAGAGTGTTTATATTTTAACTAATATTTTTTTATAAAAGATATTTTAACTAACTTAGTCATGCTCTAGTTGGCGGGAAAAAAAAAATCAATCATGAAATCAAAAATAAATTCAGAAATTATATCCATATTCAAAATAAAATAAATATTGTATTATAAAAGAGAAAAAATATATTATCAAATTAAATAATTGGTCTTTCTACTTGAGGCATGATTTCAGGATGATAATAATAATAATAATAATAATAATAATAATAATAATAATAATAATAATAATAATAATAATAATAATAATAATAATAATAATAATAATACATTTGTTTAGATGATTCTTGAGTCAATTTGAAATCAAGTGAAAATAGCAATAAATCATTATTATAATTTAGGTTTAGAATTCATATTATTATAACAATCTTATTGATGCACCTCTAACATTTTGGATTTTCTTAAAAGAATCTACGTTATAAAAAAGTTAAGACGAGAGAAATTTTAACTTCTCTTTGTTCCCTTAACTTTTACAATAACAACTCTTTTGACCTTATACTCACACCTCTTTATGTTTTTTTTGTTCACTACTTCTTCTTCTTCAAATTTTAATTTTTCATTCTACTTTTATCATCATATATTTCAATAATTCTATTTTGTCATCACATTATTTCCTACTTTTTTTTTAATCTTTCGTGTATTTTTTATTTAATTTTACATTCTCTTTTTATTATTAAATTTTTCAACAATTTTTTTTGTTCTCGTGTCCTTTGTTTTTTTTTTCTTTTTGAAATTTAAGACCATTTATACACATCCGTTAATTTCTTCATATAATAACTACACACTTTTCTTTTTTACATTTTTTCACATAATAAAAATATATATTATGTTTTTTATTCCCTGAACTTTATTTTATTAGAAAGCTCAAATCTTTTAAATGAAAATTAGTACTTTTTGTTCTCCAAAAGAAAAACATTGAAGTGTAATTGAATGAAAGAATTTAAAAATTTATTTTGCTCAATAAATAGATATGGTTAACAAAAACAAGATATAACTAACTATTTATTAATATCTTGTTTGAATAAGCATGTTACTAGAGTGAATTTTTAAAGAATTGAATATTAGTCTATTAGTTTCCAATTGTTAATTTTTTTTATTGAAAAAATATCAAAACAAAAAATAACAATTGTCCCATCTATAAATTTTCACAATATTTTAGAACATAAAACGTGGTTTCAAATTAAGAAAAAATAATAGTTATCCAATCTATAAGACTTGATTTGAAATTGTGGAAAAAAAAACCGAAGGGAGGGAGACAATGTCCAAAACGACTAGGTAAATTTCAAAATATTGAAGAACTTTTGTCAGCGTACGAATTAAATATTATTATAATACATAAAGAGGAAAAGAAAAGAAGTACTAAAAAAATGGGAAAAGGAAGGGGCCGATTCTTTGACTCGGTATCAGCGACTCGGTCAATAATATAAAAAACCCAGAGTCTGACGTGGCACGTGGTGTGAACGCGCCAGAAAGACCAATGGAAAGGAAACTGTGTCCCCTGGGCTCCGCTGCCCTGTCGGGCGCGTCGACTCCACTCGCCCATTTTCTAAGGTCAAGTGTAGCCCACGCGCTATCGTTGACAAAAATTCAATTTCTTTACAAATACCTCTCATGACTTTTTGCTCCTTCCGTACCAACACGTTGTCTTTGGACTTACCAACTTTGACCTATTTCCATTAATTTAACAATTTCCAAATTTTAATATATATTTTTTTAAGTCAACGTGTCGTCTTGCTCGACAAATCAGTCGTCGTATGAATTTTTGATTATTCAAACCCAATAAAAAAAAAAAAGAAAAAGAGAAATTGCGAAGGATAAGAAAAATGAAAATAAAAGTAGGTGTTTCCTAAGATAGGCCGGAGGCAGATAAAATTAAACCACCGCCAAATCTGGTTAAAGGCAGTTTATAGAAAAAGCAAAGATTTTTATTTTTTATTTTTAACTTTTGCTGGGAAAAAAGAAAATGGGGAAAAAAGACGATGAGATTATGCACATGTGGCCTTAACCGGCGGGCGGCGGCGGCGGCACCGGCACCGGCCTGGGGTCCGCGACCAGCTTAGCTAGATGCCTTTCTTTCACAAAAGCGCTTCAAATTCTCGGCTTCAACAGAAGTTACCCGATTCTGAATTTTCCGTTGTTCTACCGGAACCGCTCGTTCAGCGGCGGCTCACCAGACAGAGGAAGCTCCGGCATCTTACGGATCGAGACGTTGGCTTTGAATACCCTCGATCATCTCCCGATTCCCCCGATTTATTGGCCAAACCTAGATCGCCTCTTGGAGGTTCCGAACGTTGGTCGTCCTCGCCCTTGCCTCAGCCTTTGCCTCTGCCGGAGTTCTTTCCGGTTCGGAGCCTGGAGTCCGGTTCTTGGAGTTCTGGTCATGGACGTGTTGGATCGCCTGTTGAAAATCCGGTCCGGTGAGTTTTCTCTGATTTTGACTTGACTTTTGCCCTACGAATTGATGAAATTTGCGTTTAATTTCCTTCAATTTTTGTTTTTCTTTTGATTCTAAATTGTAAAGGGGGAGAATGGGCTTTTTGATCTAATTTGTTTCTTTTAGTAATTCTGCTATTAAAACTGTTAGGAAGAGCTCTGATCATGGGACGACGAATGTAAGTAGAATTTTGGGCGACAATCAAAGGCGAGTTGCTGTAGATTTGACCTTGGAAGTTGTTAATGGCAATTCAGGAGGGACTGGGGCTACGACATTTACAAGCCTTCAAAGTCCCTCTGTGAATTCAGGGAAATCGAATCCGAATAAGGAGCTTCTTTTTGGTTGTTTGGATCAGCCTCCAAACAACAAAGGCAGAGGATCCCCTACCTATCCGAGTAATGAAAGGGGTAACTACAATTCAACACCTAAGAATTCGTCGTCAAAGAGTGCGCCAACGAGCATTTTACCGAGTCCTGCTGTTAGCCCCCGAAGAACATATACTGGAAATCCTTTTGTTTCTGGTTTGACTCACCATGAATATCAGGAATCTCCTTCCAATAATTCTCCTAAAGTACCACCCCTTAAAACTGCACTTACTTCTCAACATTCTCCTCTCTATAGCCCGACAGCTCAAAGTTCCGTAAGCAATCCTAGATCTCCTAATGATATGGCATTTCCCCTACATTCTAAGTTGTTACTAAAAAATAGTAGTATAGATCGGGCTGAAAGCCATGGCCATGTCAATGCCCATCCATTGCCCCTTCCTCCTCCGTTAGTAGCCCCTTCACAAGCATCTCCACAATCTATTCCGTCAAGTGTTCATCATGTTATTGAGAAGCCATACACTTCATCTATGAAAGGTCAGTGGCAAAAAGGAAAGCTAATTGGGCGTGGTACGTTTGGAAGTGTTTATCTTGCAACCAACAGGTTTGAATGGAATCTAAGCTTTGCAATGTGTAATTAAGTGTTTAATGAACTCCTCCTCATAGTTTATTTCATACTTTTCAGAGAGACTGGAGCTTTATGTGCAATGAAAGAAGTTGATCTCATTCCTGATGATCCTAAATCTGCTGAATGTATAAAGCAACTAGAGCAGGTATTCAGTCGTACTTTCTTGAATCCTCATTTAGCCAGCATGTGTCTGTTGCTTACTTAAATCCTGAAGATTTTATGTTCTTAAGAGTAGTTCTCGATAACGGAGATGTTTACTAGCAACCTACCATCTTTTTTCTCTGTCTATACTATCACGTAAAAACAAGCATATGGCTACTCAAATCCTACTTGAGAGGACCAAGTTCAAATGAAAATTTCAAGTTGGAACTTGCTTTTTCTTGCTACTCAAATAAAAACAAGCATATGGCTACTCAAATCATATCATCTATACTCTTTCAAGCTTGCTTTTTAAGGGCTTTGATGCAATAAGTTGTTGGAAACCGAGGTAGTATGGGATGTCTTTGTCCCACATTGGTTAGAATGGGATGACCAATGTGGTACTTAAGTGACTTGGCTCTCCCATCCCAATAGCTAGCTTTTGGGGTGTGGTTCTCCAAGGTGCCTAAGTACCTAACAATGGTATCAGAGTCCGTTGTTGACGTTCCAGAATGGAACCGGCAGAGGGTTCTGACCGGGTGTGGCCGAATGAAGTACTGCCGAGACGTTGACTTTCCGGGATGGGATATTGTTGGGAACCAAGGTAGTATGGGATGCCTTTGTGCCACATTTGTTAGAATGAGATGACCAATGTGGTACTTAAGTGGCTTGGCTCTCCCACCCCAATAGCTAGCTTTTGGAGTGTGGTTCTCCAAGGTGTCTAGGTACCTAACATAAGCATTCATAGATCTAGCAATATATGTGATCATAAGATGTTTTCCAGCCATATAACTTCTTTCTTGTCTCAGGAAATTAAAGTTCTCAGTCACCTTAAACATCCAAATATTGTACAATATTATGGAAGTGAAACAGTAAGTGTTCTATCTTTTATCTTTTCTATCAGGAATTCGTTTAACCATTTTTGACAACTCTAAAAGTTGGGTTCCTTTTTGGAAATGTAGATTGGTGATCATTTCTATATATATTTGGAGTATGTTTATCCTGGGTCAATAAATAAATATGTCCGTGAACGTTGTGGAGCCATTACCGAATCTATTGTTCGTAATTTCACCCGCCATATTCTCTCTGGACTGGCTTACTTGCATAGCACAAAAACAATTCACAGGTGTGAGACAAATTCTTTCTTCTATAAACAGATAATCTCCGTGATAAGTTTTTCATTCCCATTGTTAAACATAGGTGAAATGGCAAAAGAAAGTCATTGGATATGCTTTTGCTTTCTCTAAACTATATATATAGTATTTAATTGTGATTTCTATAGAGATATCAAAGGTGCAAACTTGCTAGTTGATTCATCAGGCGTTGTCAAACTTGCAGATTTTGGGATGGCAAAACATGTGAGTTTTCAAGTGCTAATGAATATCATCTTAATTGTTTCCAATAGTTTGTTCCTTCAAAAGTCACAGTATGGCCTCATTTTTGCAGTAACTTCTTTTATGAACTTTGGTCATTGTATCTTCATAAGAATTCTGAATATCTTGGAAGAGAATAAGATGTTGCAGATGCTTCAACTCTTTGTTAACTATCTCAACTTGTGTGCTTTACTTTTCATAAATTCTCTAATATTTTTTTTTCTCTACTCAGCTGACTGGGCAGTATGATCTTTCATTGAAGGGTAGTCCGTACTGGATGGCTCCAGAGGTATGTGTTACGGTTGACTTTATTTTTTAAACAGCACGTTCTTTTATAACTCTCAATTCATTTCAGGTCATAAAAGCTGCTATGTTGAAAGATGCCAACCCTGACCTTGCTTTGGCAGTTGACATTTGGAGTCTAGGTTGCACCATAATTGAAATGCTTAATGGAAAACCTCCATGGTGTGAGTTTGAAGGGGTGAGCCTGTTATGTACTTGTTCTTTCTATTTTCTAGACCATTGAAAGAGAGAAAATAACTGACTTTATTTGTAAGGGAAGAGATATAGAGAATGATTTGTCACTTTCTTTAGACAAAATTTTAGCTGCTGACAGGTGAGCATAGGATACATGCCCAAAAAAACAAAAACAAAAGGAGTTTAATTACAAGTTGGTCTCTGAATTTTGAAATTTGTGTCTATTTAGTTCTTGAGTCTACAAGATCTTTGACATGTTCGAAATTTTTAAAAAATTAATTAATTGATTAGATAAGTTTGAACTTTGTCTAATAGAACCTCAAAATTTCAATCTTGTGTCTAGTAGATTTGTATAAGTCAAGGACCTATTAGAAACAAAATAAAAAGTTCACAAATCTATTAGACACATTCAAAAATTCAATTGCCATATGGACACAAACCTCAAAATTTAGAGATTAAACTTGTAATTTAATCAAAATAAAATTAAAGTAAAATGAAGTCAGCAGCTAAGTTAACCCTTTCTCCGAACTTCGTAGTTCAACGGAATGCTACGTTTTTTTACTTTTCAGCATCAAGCTATGTTCAAGGTGTTGAATAAAACCCCAGCTATCCCAGAAAAGCTATCTCCAGAAGGGAAAGACTTCCTCCAGTGTTGCTTTCAGAGGAATCCAGCTGACAGACCAACAGCCATGGTCCTTCTTGACCATCCTTTCTTAAGATCCTCAAATGACTCAAATGTTTCAATCCCCACGTCATCATTTTCAACAATGAACCTCTTGGTTAGTCTTTTTTAGAATTTTTTTTTATTAGTTTTATCGCATAAAAACATCTCATTTATTTTTGCACTCTATGCTCTCTAGGAAAAATTGTCGAGTCCGAAGGACCCCCTTAATCCCAAAGGAGATCAGGCACAAAACTCTCCTGGAACTTCGGCTTCAAACAATTATTTGCCGTGCCGTAGGTAGCTATACTAAGCTCTTGCTCATCCACTTATGAACCATATAGTGATGAAGCCCACGCTTGTAAATATTCTCTTTTTAGTTTCTTCTTCTTGTTTCTCAGTTATCCTTAGATCTTGGTGTCAGTTCTTGTAAGTTTTCCTTGCAACTGACTCCCATTTTTAACCGAATCGCAGCCCTTCAACGAACATTTCAAGCAATGTTCCTGCCAGTGCTGTTACCAACCATCACTTTTCTATTTCAAGGACTCATAAAAGGGAAGTGCCGCACCTCTGAGCTACAGTCGTGGATATTTACAGGCAAATATTCGAGGAAGTTAGCTGTCCTCTCATAAGACCACATGAAGCTGGGATAGAGATCATCTTTCCCCCTGCCTCGTTAAAACGACAGAACTCATTCTTTCTTAAACAAACTGTCATAGGTCTTAGTAACCACCAAACTTGAGGTCTTTGTCAACGTTAGGGCGATCGCCCTGACATATTTTTTGTACTTACAGAAAAAGAATATCACCCTTGGAAGATGGTACTAGGAAAAGAAGAGGATAAAAGCATTCTTTTTGTACTCATTCTATAATAAGCAGGATTAGATTTGAATCTGTATATATTTAGTTTGCATTGTCGCTCACGTTGCTACAAAGCAACTCACACAAGGCAAAATGACCCTGACATCTCAGTTTTGTTTTAGCTCCCCCTCCTTTTCTTGCTTGGTAGACTTAAATTTCCCTCTTCAATAGATTATACCATTCCAGACCAAGCAACAGCAAAAGAGCAATAAATGGGCTGAAAAAATCGCTATAAATTTGAAAAACCTCTTGATCTTGTCTGATATCCAAACTTCATTAATTCAAACTTCACGACTGTGCTTAATCATGTGGGTTGGAGCAAAGGAAAAAAGAAAACCAAAAAGGAAAAAGAAATGAGAGATTAGAAATATGTTAAATCAGCAGTTTGATAATTTGCCAGAGGCTTCACGTGACGGTACTGGCATTTCAGCCAATGTTACGTAGCCAGTTTCTGTAGGCCTGGAACAGATTCCATAAAATTATGCTCTATTTGCACTTATTATTTGTTTGTTTTCCCATTTTATAGTAAAAAAACAGTAACTTTTGAAATTATGTACAGTTAAGGTTTCTTTTGGGTAGATTCTTTACATGAGCAAGAACAAGAATAGGCCTGTAAATAGCTCATTTGGGTCATTTGACAATTTGTTTATTCATTATTTAAAAAGCAAAAAGAAGGGCACAATCTGGGAAAGATATTGGACTTTTAACACTCCCAAAGATTCCAACTTTTCTGATTACATTGCCTTTTTCTTTTCGTCCTTTTACAGTGCTCAGGGTTCTTATTGTTTCCATCAAAATATTACAGTAAAAGAAACATCTTTTTCTCCATTGGTCACTCTTTTGTAATTGCTTTTGCTTTTCTCTTCTTCTTTACTCCATCTTTGATATCTCCTCGCCATTACAGAGTGACTCTGTTTTCTTCAGCTTTGGATTTGCTGTTAAAAGATAAAAAGGAAAAAGAAGTAAATCCAGTGGCTTTCGCCGGAGCATTACATTATAGTTCTTGCTCCGGCCAAATGTCACTCCCAATTGAACAACAATCGCCGCCGCCGGCGGAAATGCAGCAAAATTATGGCGGCCATCCGGGCAGCGGCTCTGTTGGTCCGGTTATCGGAGTCCTCGTCGTCATCATTGTGTTCGCCGTGGTCGCCGTCGTGGTCGGGCGGCTGTGCTCAGGAAGGAGCATAATGGGTTACGGCCATTTCGACTTGGAGAGCTGGGCGGAGACAAAATGCTCCTCTTGCATCGACGGAAGGATCAGCCCACCACCGCCGAGGGTTGATGGTTGCGCCGCCGCCGCCTCTCTTCCCGCGGGGACAATGGCGGCCCGACCCCAGCAAGAAACCAAGCAAGAACAAGAAGAACCAGCTTCTCAAAATCCACCTGCCAACGCTTGATTTTCTCTGTAATTTTCTCTTTTATTTCTTCACTTGATTCTTTTTTCTTCCGCTGTCAAAATTAGAAGAATTGTGAAACTCTCTAAATTATAATGCCATTTTTCTATCAGCTTTGGTCCATCAACTTCGGAATTTTGATTCTTAGTACCAACTGCAATTTAGGGAGAATTTGATGTTTGATTGAAATTTTGGTCGAGGGCTTCTGTTCGAGTTCACACTTTGAAGTTAGATGGTTGATTTTCAATATTTTTTTTTTTAAAAAAAAAACATTAGAAAATGTTTTTTTCCAATGAATTAGAAAATTTTGTTATTTTGTATAAATGATTTTCTTTATTTTTCTATTTTTGAAAATCTCCTAAATTAAATGGTTATTATTAGTATTCTCAATATATATATTATTCCGATTTCCCTATCTTTTTGCAAACTTAGTTTTTTCTTTTAATTTTTTTTTGTTAAACTATAATATAAAAAATACCTTTGAATTTTATCATTGGTTTAAGAAATACTCCCGTCATTTCCAAAGAGAATATAATCTTCACCTTTAATAAACATTTCAGAACTTTCTAATGAAAGAATAAAGAATATTTTAGATTTTAAAACGAAAATTGAGATTCAGTGTGATAAATTTGAATATTAATTTTTTTTTGAAATGTTTATAAAAGATAGAGGATAATTGATGTTTAAAACAGTAAGGGCATTTTTTAAGTCCCATTTGGTAATTATTTAAGTCTCATTTCGTAACTATTTTGATTTTTTTAAAAAAGAAATTAAGTCTATAAACGCTACTTCCACCTCCAAATTTTTTGTTTCATTATCTATTTTTTATCAATGATTTAAAAAATCAAGCAAAAATTTGAAAACTAAAAAAAAAAAAAATATATTTCAAAAGTTGCTTTTATGATTGAACTTTGACTAATAATTCAACCATTATACTTAAAAAATAGGAGGAAATAGACTTAATTAAAAAAAAAAAAAGATGATTACCAAATGAAGCTTTGATTTTTTGTTTTTGAAAATTAAATTTATTTCCTCTCAATTTCTTTCCATCTTCATTTTTCTAGGATAAAAAAGTTGAATTCTTAGCTAGATTTTAAAAACACAACAGATTTTCTAAAACTACTTAAAAAAAGTTTTTGAAACTTGGTTCGGTTGTTTTAATACATTAGTAGAAATATATAACTAAGCAAGAAATTTAGAGGTGGAAGATGTATTTGAAGCCTCAATTTTTAAAAATTAAAAGTAAAAAAATCAAATAATTACCAAATGAAATCTGAACAAATGGTAAAATTCAAGAATATATTTTATAATTTATCCATAATTTTTCTAATAGTGAGGAAGAGGAAGATAAAAGTTTAAAACCTGCAAGTTATAAGATTTGATAAGTATAGTAAAAATGGGAAGTAATTGAACTCTGTCTTGCATGGCAATTTTGAAGAGAAACTTTTGTTTTGAAAAAAAAGGGAGAATTAATTTATCATTTTTTTTTTTAAAGAACAAACTTCATAAAAGTCCAAAATCATTAGGGCAAAAAAAAAAAAAATCACTAACGATAACGTCGCACACCTAGCTGATGAAGTTACCAACAAGAACTCCTTGATTACATTTAATCTAACTATAACAGAGATTAAAATAAATGATTAAGGTCTGATTTAATAACTATTTGATTTTTTGTTTTTTGTTTTTTGTTTTAAAAATTAAGTCTATATCATTGACATTTTTACTATAATTTACATTGTTGAATTTTTAACCAAATTCCAAAATCCAAAAACCAAAACATTTTTTAAAAACTATTTCTTTTAGTTATCAAATTTTGACTAGAAAGAAATTTAGATATAATATTCATAAATTTAATTTTAAAAAAGAAAGACAAAAAAATAAAATGGTTATATTTATTATCCCTTTTACAGCATGTTGAAATTCTGATAAGTTTGGTTTAAAATGGAAATATTCCTTTACTGCAAAGATAAGGACAGGTTATGTTGGGAAGCACTAACATCAGAGCACATTAAATGCGATAATCACAAGTAACAACCAGCTTTTATTCAGCTAACGTGCAGTGGCAGATATATGCAACAACTATGAATTCAAATACTCACTACCAGCATTCAATTTTCTACCACTTCTTCTGTAAAGATTTGGTCCCAACTAGTTTGGAGAGTTTTAGATTAACCCATAACCATCGAATAGGTTTGACATTGCTGAACATAATTATTATATGTTTAAATCCGAATCAAATGAAATGTAAATTAAAATGTGTCAATTTATTTTGACTTTCCAAAGGAGATGTTTGTATGAATATGAGGTCACTTTAGAGATTACTCCACACATTCTCTGTAGTGTTCTGGTCCCAACAGTTTGGAGAGCTTAAGATAAACCCAGAAATAACCATGTTGCATTTAAATCAGAAGCAAGTGAAAATATAAATCACTTTACAAGTGAAATATAAATCAAAATGAAATATAAATCAAAATGGATCAGTTATTTTTGTTAGGTTTTTAACCTTGTTTTCAGTTAAAAAAGTTTGAGATGCTTGTGTTAATATGAGCTCAAGCAAGTGATTAAAACATCCACTACTTTTCTTGATATCCTGTTCAAATCCCAACACCACATTTGATATACTCTAAAGAGGAGCAAGAAAAAAGTAAGAGATGCTTGTGTAATTAATAAACTAGTAAAAGTTTGTTTCTAAAGGCTAACTTTGGAGACAGCAGTAGGCGGAGCCTCTTCTTTGACACAAGTTCCTAGGTTTGGTTTTTAAATATGCAAATGTTTGGTAATAAAGATTTAGAAAGTCTATTATCCATTGATTGTGTGGAAAATCAATCTACTGTAATTTGATATTCCTAAATAATTTGATGCAAAACTTGTGATGAAAATCAAACTTAAAGGGGAGTAGCTACTATTTCGTAATCAAAGAGGACTAGCTACTATTTCCTAATTAATAGGCTTAATTTTAAAAAACCAAATGATTGTCAAAACGAGGCCTAAATGTTCTAAATTCTAATCTAAACCATTTTTATTAAAAGTGATTAAAAAAAGGTGCTCAAGCTATATGCTGAACTCACCCAAAGATTTGCCCCTAGATGTCTTGGTAAGTGAAATTAGAGTTTCAGCTGGCTGGTGAACACACCATTTGAACCAGAGGCCACACATCAAATTCCCAAATGTAAACTGTGATGTGCAATTTCAAAAGATGTGTAGCCAGAGAACAAGCTCTGCTTTGAAAGTAACTACAATTCTTACCAAAATCCATTTGTTCAACATGGTGGCTTATTATCTGATTCAGGGAGTGTTCTTCGGTGCTTTCAGTTTGATAAGATGAGAAAGTCCTGCAATTACAAGAAGCCGACTGCTAGGAATACCCGTCTTTGCAAGCGCCTTGCCGTGTTTGTCCAGCAACACGAAGCAAGGAACGTATCTGATGTCATAATGAAGAACCTGCATAAAGATGTAAGCAAAACCATCAGAAGCAGTGCTAACCCAGCATTCAATCAAACACAGGAGATCTTTCAGTTTATACTATCGATTTCCAGGAAATATTAACAAAACTATTGAAACGAATGTAGAAAATGGTTGTGAAGAGATTATGCGCTCTATTATATGGTTGATGTACAGACTAATTTGCTTCATTATTAAGATTTCATAGTTGCAAACAGTATTTTCAACCAGATGTGCACTGATACAAGCTGCAAGATTGATCTGAAAATGAAAATGTATCAGAGAGATCTGAAAGTTATGGTTAAGAATAATAGATCGACTTACTCACCTGAAAATGATAAACAGTGACAATATGTTCACCGAGAACACAATTTTAACAATTAACCAGAAGTCCTAAAGCCACAGTTGATATATAATGTAATGTAAGAGAGGAGATTTGAGCACCTCAGGCAGCCATTTATAATTCTCTGCATCTGCCATCACAATATTAAGCCAATCTGAATTCCTTGCTTCCATCTCCATAACAGTATTAAGCAAGGAATTGCAAAGGAAACATTTCGGTGAGTAGAACTCGATCACGGTGGCTTCTTTCCCACTGGCTAATGCTGCTGCAAATGCTCTATTTTCTGCTTCCCCTTGCTCTTCAGGAGTTAACATTTTTCTAGACTGAGAAATATTATTTCCACCAGTTGAGGCATCGAGTTGCAATGGCTTAAAAGTATTGATCCATGGAGGCGACGATTTTGAAACTTTATTTACAAAATTGAAAGCAAAGGTACCCACATTTTGCAGCGATTTGAACAGCCAAGGACCCTCAAACGAACAGTCAAAGGGATTTTTGGGGTCTACGTCCCATGGCCATTTTAAGCAAAAGAACGGTTGTTTGGGTGTTGATCCCATTATAATCTTTAACTTCCCTCTTTCCCTATCCTCTAAAAACTCACCCTACCCCTGCCAATGAAACTACCATAACTGAAAAGTGAAAAAATAAAGGATTCCAATATCTAGCCAACATAAAAGGTTAGTCGGATTAAATTAAATTTAGTACTGAAACTTTGACGGTTATAACAGTAGAATAAGCAAAATATTGATAAAGTTGCTGTCAGCACAGATACTGAGGCGAGAACATCTATTAAATAGAGAAAGATGGGACAGATGTCCAAACATGATAAGATAAAAAATAACATAACAACCAACAATAGTAGAAATAACAACAAATACACGGACAAAATAGCAAAATACATAAATCAGAAATACATTCAAGAATGCATATATCGATATAGTCTCTGCACTCTTACAAAGTTTCAAATCAATCACTGAACATTTTTCCCTATATCCATGAATATCTAGGTAACTTATAGCCAATTCAACTGATCTCATAAGATAGTAAACTTATCCTCCAATATATCCAATATAGGCCTTTTTAATGAATAACCGAAGTTTCATTCAGAAAAAGTGAAGAGAATACAAAGCTAGCACAGAAAAAGTAAAAGGGGCAACATCATTGAATTTTGAATTTGACACTGTATATAATCTCTACCAAATAATGACATAGCACGCCATAGAAGACATATGACATGATGAACTTGAGAGCTAGATAGAATAAAGTGGCACGAGCAAAGTACAATGTGTAAAATCTTTTTGTAGGGTTATCCACTTTCCTTTTCCTTTTGTCTGCTATATCAAAGTTAACTGCTAATATCTGAAACTCGCCACACTTGAGCCATTTCAATGAATTTAAGTCCATATTCAAGGCATGGTTGAGGTGATTTTCAAATCGTTAAAACCACCTTTGTCAAGTTTAAAATTACTCTCCAACATGTTGTTAGATAATATAATATTAAATTTACTTTCACCCATTAGCTTAAGCTTTTGAGTCAATATGGTATTAACGCAGGTGGTTCAGGAGGTCTCGTGTTCAAACTCCAACAATGTTATTTCCTCCCAACTAATATTTGGTTCTTCTACATATTTTAAGCCCATAAGTGAGGGGAGTGTTAGATGATATAATATTGAATTTACCTTTACCCATCAGCTAAAGTTTTTGGGTCAATCAATGATTTACGACATGTGTTTATTCCTTATTTGATTTTGAAGGATTAAAAAGCATGTTTAACAATTATTCTAAACTTAACTGTTTTCAAATTCCTCCAAACATGGCCATAAACAACGGATTACCACTGGATTTCCTATCAATTTCATTGTTCAATATATTGAAGTGATTATCTTGAATCTTAATTTCTTAAACCACCGATTGATCCGATACGTAAAATCAAACTTAATCTTATATCATCTAATACTCTTCTTAATTGTGGTTTTGTAATACGATGAATATCCAACAAGTGTAAATCAATATTAAATGAGGGAGAAAATAATATTGCAAGAGTTTGAAACAGGAGCTCCCTGAACCACCACTTTGATATCATCTTTTAAATCACCAATTGACCCAAAAGCGATTTGACAAATTTAATCTTATATCATCTAACATAATTCAAAAATTCCAGTGGGCTTAGAATTCAAAACCCAAGAACATCTAATAGACTAATACCTAAGTAAAAAAGAGAAAATGGGGGAAAAAATCAAAGGGAAACGAAGAACATCTAATACCTTATTAAGCTTCCAAAAACTGGGTACTCAAAAATGGTGAGTGAAAGACTGACAAGAGTTTAAGATGCTTCGCCTGGAAAAGAAGGGCATTAGCTCGTAGCAATTTCACACACTGAGGAGATGCCACTTGGAATTCCTTTGGGTAATTCGTAGGAGACAAGGAGAAGGATGTGAAAATGGCAACAGCTAACAAAGCAGAGCGAGCTGTGGAGATGGTTTTTCTGCCCCCATTCTCCTTTTTTTTCGTTTTTTCCTTCTTTTTTTCTGAGTTCGTTTTTTTCTGTTTCTGGAAAAATGTTCGTTTAGGGAGCCGTAGGTCAGAGTTGGGAACGCGACGTCATTTTCTGTTGTTGGGCCAAGTTATTGGGCCTTATTTTTGGGTGTGTTTAAATCTTGTGTGGGCCTAAGTACTGTAAGCCCATATATGAAATTTTGCCATGGACTGAACTGCAAAATCCACACTTTTTTTCCCTCTTTTTTTTTGCAAAGGTATACCAAATCTACGCTTATTTTGTAAGAAAATCAATGGGTCATCATCTCCATTGATGTACGAAAATCAGTAAATTTATGATTTTTTAGAACTATTCAATTATAAATTATTTTTACTGAATTATAAAGTTCTTGGCAATAAAATTTCTGTAATCATCTATTTTCTTTATTATCCAAAAATATTTGTATAAAACTCTAAAAAAAAAAAGAAAATTAAGAGAACGAGTAGCAACCATTTTTTTGCAAGCTCACAACAACTCTACAAAGAGTTAAAAAAAAAAGTTTAATATATTTTATAAAAAAAAAAAAAAAAAGAACAAAAATTTTGTTTGGTTGTAACATATGATTTGACAATTGAGTGAGTTACGTAGAAAACCCTCATAAAAATAGGGTTGTAATCCAATATGTACTCTAAATATTTTTTTTTTAATGATGTATATAATAGCATTATACAAATTCAAGGTTTAAAATATTAATGTTAATAGAAATATCAAGGTCTTAATTTTACGAAAAATTTTGATAGAAATGTCGATAAAATATTGATTTAGATGGATATTTCTGGAAAAATTATAAAAACAAAAAATCAAAAAAATAAATTTAAATTAATAAATCAACATTTTATGATTTCCAAACAAGTTAATATTAGGGGTGTTCAAAAAATCCGATAACTCGACCAACCCAGACTACCCAACCTAAACTGCAAGGGTTGGGTTGGGTTAGATTTTATTTTGGGTTGGATTGGGTTAAATATGTTAAAAAATATTAAATTCGGGTTGGGTCTCGGGTTATCCCATTTCAGACCCGACCCGAGTATATATATATATAAGTTAAAAAAAAACAATCAAATTAAAAAAAAATCGGTGACCCAACCCGGCCCAACCCAAAAATTTTGGGTTGGGTTGGGTTAACCCTCCAAGAAAGAAGTTCATTATTAGGCAACCCAAATTTTTGGGTTGGTCCACAAAAATTTTCCAACCCGACCCAACTATGTACACCCTAGTTAATATATCTATTATTTATATTAGTGACATTTTGATGATTATTTTTTGCGTTTTGTAGGTTTTTTTACAATATAATAAAAATATTGATTCACCCCTATATCGATGTCGAACTCGTGGAGACGTGGAAATATCAACCAAATATATATATATTTTGGTATTTAGATGGAAATTTAATAATGAATTAATGAGTTAGGGTTGAACATTACGCAACACATGAAACTAAGGGCCTACTGGACATGGGTTCTTTTGAATAACATTCTTCCATATTCCAATGTTCAAATTCCCAGTCTCTACTCGCATCTATGCAGGTACATTCACAACGACTTCAGATCGTCAGAGCTTGTGGCCGGTCCAACGCAATGAACCGGTGAGGGCTTCTCGGTTGGGCTGGACCTTTTGGATTACACGCATCATCTACATTCACCTCGATTACACCAGCGGGCTGCTTCTTCCAAACTGAAGGTATGGATAAAACATTGTTAATTGATAAATCCGGGTATATTTCTTGATGAATTTTTCATGGAAGAAATTTCAGAGGCATATTTTTTTAATCCAATTAACACTAATTGCAATGTTGGCAATAGGTTTATTATGGATGAAACAGTTACAATCAAACCAAAGTGCCCAACATACAATTGCAACAATTTAATCTAGCTTGAAATATTTCTTCCCTCTCCAATGTATTAGAGATTCAATTTCTTAATATTTAAGAAAGGATTTTGAATATTTAAACGTTGATTAAGAAATGCTTATTAATTTCAACAATATAAACCTTCCCCTAATATTTGTCTAAGTAGAAAAAAAAGTGTCCATATCGATAAAATTGTGTGTAGATCTCCATTCGATAGAACTATTGAGGTTGGTAACATAACAAGTTTTAACATTTTATTCAGATTATTGAATTAATAAAGATGTCACTTTTATGAATTTATAAAGTGTTATTCTTAATACTTACAGTAACTGCATATTGGTCATACTTTTGTTGATAATATATATTTCGTTGACGTTTTAATGCTACATCGAAAATATTTCTTTACTTTTATTCTTGAGACCCCGATTTATACAAATATCAATGGAAACTCTAATTCAATTTAAGAAAATAATATGTTTAATACATTTAGAAAAATCACAACTACAAAATGAAAATTAAAGTTTAAAAGACAAACTAGCCAAAATGTTTCAACACCTTAATCATATTTACAAGTTTATATATATATATTTTGAAGATTTCCAAATTGTCTTCATATTTTTCCTAAGGTAGTTTCGGGTGGTTTTCACAGTTGTCACAAATATTATCTTAACACTGCTTCAGACAAGTCATTATCTTGCAGAATATTTTTTTTTTCCTAATTTGGAATTCATTTGTGGAATATTTTTATTTCGTAAAGTGAAAAATCTCACTAGAAGTATTTTGATCAATATTTTCCTTTTTATGTGGATCTTATTTTGGCCAAAAAGGAAATTTCTTCTGAACACTCTTTCCTTATTTGGTCATGGTTTTATAAGGAGGTTTTTTGGCTCTTTCTTAGGATTGTCGCTTCTGTTAATCAAACAAGATGTTTTCTACTCTACGACCATTGCTGTGCATCGTTATGTTCTTGCTTGTTGCTCACCATTCCGCTGTGCAAGTTCTTCATCCGTTAAAGTGCAACAACTTTGAAGTAAATCACGGTCTTAGGGGGGGAGCATAAGCCATTGCTACCAGAAAAAGGAATTTTCAGTCTTAGAGTGAGCCTAAGATTCAACTTCGGAAAAGGAGTTCTCCATTTTAGGGAACCTAAAATTCATTAATGAAGGGAGTTTGCTGACTTGAGTAAAGATATCATCGTGCGAGGAGTTTCACTCATCGTAAGAAACCGAGGTATCAACACTAATATTGCCGAACTTATGGGGAGCCTAAGTACACTTAAAAGGAGTCTCACATCTAGGGGGAGCCTAAGTGATCAGTGAGTTAAGCCCTACATGAGTCACTGTAGTGGCCGTGTATTGTAGATAAGTATTGCGTTGTAAACTGCTTAACTCTTTAATATTAGTGGATTATTTTTCAAGACACACTGCCCCCCAGACGTAGGTATTTCATCATCGAACTAGGTTACCAACTTCTGTGTCTCTCTACTTATTTACTTG
>NW_028327034.1:0-37658 GCF_027475165.1 Benincasa hispida
GAAGAATGGGAGAATGATAAGAAGTTGACCATCATAGGTGAACATGAAGTTTTACAAGAGAAAAATGAAGCTCAACAAGCTCAATCCAGCTCGATCGAAGCTCATGTTGAAAATCCATAGGAGAGCTTTCAAAGTCAACCTAATCATGACGCAATCATTATGCCATAAAAACCAATGATGAACTAGAGTTATAAGACTTTTAGAAAGATTAAATGCTTGCTTTGAAGATAAGTTTCCAGCTAATGGTGAAGAATTGCAACTATTGAAGCTCTAAAAGTCATTTGGTCATCCAAAAGCCATCATGAATATGAAAATTCATATTCATTTACATCATTAGTGTCTCATGTATTTATTTAAAATTACGTATTTACATTTATTAGAGTAGTTGAAAGGGTGTTAGATGAATATAGCCAATATATGTGAAAGGTTGCATCCTTTCATGGTGTTAGTTTAAATAGGGTTGTAATATCTACATTTTAAAAGAATACTTTGATTTTGAATGAAAATTTCTTAGAGATTATTCTCTCAAGCTTTATGCTTTCTTTGTATTCTTGTATTTAGAATGCATGTTTTTAGAACTTTCAATCTAGTTTGATCAATTAGATTGTGGAGAGTTTGAAATCTTGAAGTTAGAAACAAGTTCTCTTTTCTTCTTGATCATCAATCAATTTTTGAAACCAAATTTGTTTAGCTTTCTTGGGATAGTTATCAATTTGTTTAACTGGGGTTATTCTCATTACTGTTGTGAGAGTTCACCTGAAAAAAGGGGAGTTCTCAAATGTGATTGAGGTAGTTCCCTTTATCAGAACCTTTACAATGGAGACTGTTATCCACTTTGGATATAATCCCTCGAGATTTTATTTTTGGAATCTTTTAGAATGTCTTATACCAATGGGAGATAATTGTTCTAACTTATACACCTATGACCTCTTCATTATGAATGAATGTAAGACTTTGTTTGTACTCTTAATATCTCTATTTTTATCATACAAGTTGAAAAATTATTCTTGCAATCTTGATTAATAATGTAGCATAGGTTGGATGGAGATTGGGGAATGCATTCAAACTTTCAAACTTGCCTTTTGGAAAGGAAACAACAAGTTACACGTGATTGAAACAATATATTGTGTATTTGTGCCATTATAAATTAATGATGTGAAAAGGGCTCTTTAGTTATCGTCTATTCTTTTAGAAAAGATAAAAGATAAAAAGTTTATTGTCTATTATTCTGGTTGGTCGTTAACATAAAAGCAAAATTAAAAGGAAACCAATTAGTTACGTTTCCATTAACTACACCTACACGAAAGTGATTTGAAAAATTCCCACCAATAAATATAAGGAAAAAAAAACATGGTTGCACGTGTAGCACTTATTTTATATCTTCCAAATAGTTATCTATTAAAATTTTGGCATGTTCACAAATATTTTTTTAAAAAAAAATTACTATATATAACAAAAGAGAGTGCATGGAATAAGTGCAATTTAAGTTACACTTAATCATTGCAGTTAGAAATAGTATAAACTTCATAGCATGTTTATTTAAATTTCTCGTTGCTAACCTTTATGTTCTTTTGTTTTATGTTTTTAACAATTAACTTTATAAATACTTCTTCTACTTATAATAATCTTTTTTATATATATTACCTAGCTTTTATACATGTTTTCAAAAATCAAGTCAATTTTTAAAATTTTGATTTTTTTTTTTAAATTAGGTTTACATTTAAAAAATAGGAAACACAAAAAACTAAAATAATTACCAAATAGAGCCTTATAAATGATTGAAATGCATAAGAATTGATTTATAATTTAACAAGTCATTTATCAATTGTGTATTACCTAATTTGAAATTGAATGTCCATTTCCCACATCTCCAATTTGTTTGACTATGAAAAAAATTAGAGAAATTTTTAAAATTAAAAAAATAAGGGAAATTATTTACACAAAAATGTAAAATTTAATCATTTTAGACTTCTATCAGTTTCAATCATTGATAGATACTGATAGATACTGATAGACTTCTATCAGGCTCTATCACTATTGTTCTATCATTGATAGAGGTTGATAGGTCTTAAAAGAGTAATATTTTGTATGTTAATTCCATCAATTATACTTCAGTTCTTTGCTTAAAATGTCAAATTTATAGGTAAATTCCAAACCCGACACAAATGGCATTATTTCGAATAATTTGGAGCTAAATCGAGCAAAACTACACCAAAATAATCACTTTAGAAGAAGAATCATGAAGATTTACCATTTTGGCCCTTGAAAGAAACAAAATAACAAGCTTCAGCAATACTCAGAGTGTCGCAATGCTCCCTCCACAACTAAGTCTGACGCTAGCTCAACACTGAAGGACATAATACACTCATCTGTTGCAAAATAGAGTAGCATCGCAATTCTATACCCAGCATCGCAACACTCTAGAGAATGACGGAAAAATAAAAAAACGCGCACGCACGCATGTGCAAGCCAGCGTCGGACTCCTCGATTCGTAGGGTCGCAACGCTGCAACCCTCATCTGATACAAATTGTTCATTTTCTAGATTTTCAGCAGATAGAGGAGAACGAGAAAAATACACATTTGTTGGTAGAGAGAGTCTGAGATCAAGTCTTCTTTGTGAAATTATTCATTGATTAAATCAATTGTTCAGGGATTTCTTTCAAGACTTCTCAATTCTATGGCTAGGTAATTGTATTTCTGGGAAATCTTAAATCTAGGTTTAAATTCTTGAGTTCTTTTTTGAATTTTCTTGAATTTTCTACATTCTTAAATGTTCTTAGGCTGAATTTGAATAGAAATTAATAGAAGATAATTGACGCTTTGATTCTATTGATTTCTTGTATGTAATTCTTGCTTGTCATTATTGCATAATGGTGAGATAGGTTACAAAAAAATCAGTTTTCTTGTGTTAATTTGGACCTTTTCCGAATTTAACTCTTGAATTTCTTAATTTAGAACATTCATTCAATCATTCTTAAAATTTACTCTAATATATTTCTTGACTATCATAATCATGATAATCTTTTTTTTTAAAAAAAAAAGTAATCTAAGAAAAGAACATGATAAAATGTTATATGGAAGTGTTTTTTTACTTAGATTAGGGCTAATTGATATGATTCATGTTAATTGGCTATATGGGATGTTGAGTTTTCAAGTATTTGTTCAAGAACAATGATAGGATTAAGCCTAGTAACAAGATTTCTCGATAATCTTTTTCTATCAATTCTTTACTATAATAAAATAGTAAGTTTTGGTTACAAATTGCTTTTATCTTTATCCTAGTTAGTATTTAGTTTCTTTACGAACAACCCCCCCCCCCCCCCAAATTGTTATCTTTTTTAATTCAAAGTTCTTTTCTTTTATTTTTTGGCCAATTAACAGGGGTTCCCTTGGGATGACCTCTTACTTCTACTTTAACTACATATTAGTTTTAGTAGTTGTTTGAGCATTATAAGTTTCATTTATTTGGGTAAGATAGAATTAACGACACTTATTTTTCATCGATTAAATATGAGTCATTACTGGGGTACCGTGCAATTGGCCTTTTAGAATCTTTAAATTCCTTTTTTTAGAAGAAATACAAATATATATAAAAAAAATGAACACAAAAATAGTTAGTGTGATTAAGATTTCCTTTTGTGTATGACCCGCTCCTCTCGGAGTGTACTTTATGATTTTGTTGTAGATATTGATCGTGAGTTAAGGAGACTATGAAAGGAAAGAACAAGAAGAGAAGAAGAAGAATCTGAAGAATCGAGTCAAGAAGGGGAACCAATACAGATAAAACACTATGGGTGAAGCAAGGGAGAAAACGTTAAGAGAGCTTTTCGAATCGAATTACACTCAACAATTGTTATGTATAGTATATCCAGAGAATACGGTACCTTTTGAATTGAAACCTGGTTTAGTTCATCTTTTACTCACATTCCGAGGTAATCCAGGGGAGGATCCACACAAACATATGAAAGGATTCCACTTGGTATGTGATGGTACGCGCCCTACGAGGTAATGTAAGAACAACTTAATCTTAGGGCCTTTCCCTTCTCCTTGAAGGATATGGCCAAGGATTAGTTGTACTACTTGCTGGCAGGATCGATTACCAAATGGAATGGTTTTAAAATAAGTTTTTAGAAAAAAAAATTCCTACATCTAAAGCTAATAATATTAGAAAAGAAATATATGGAATAAAGCAAATGGTAGGAGAGTTCCTATATGAGTATTGGGAAAGGTATAAGCAACTTTGTGTTTCCTTTCCCCATCATCAAATTTATAACCAATACCTTATTCAGTATTTCTATTTAGGATTGCTTCCATCAGAGAGGAACAACATTGATGTGGCCACCGGTGGAGCTCTAGCTGACAAAACGCCTACTAAAGCTAGTGAACTAATATCAATCATGACGAAAAATTCACAGAATTTTGGTCAAGGACTCGCGAATACAATGTTGTTCAGGCTAAAAATGTCAGTGAATTACGGTCTCAAGTATCTAATCTCGTTTCCCTTTTTACACAGGTTGCTCAAGGAGGACTTCCCCAAATTAAAACGTATGGATCATGTGGTATGGTTGGACTTGCTTCCGAAGCTTGCCCACAAGGTCAACCTCAAGTGAATGTTGTAGGAGGTTTCCACAGGAAGTACGACCCCCATGGGCAAACTTATAACCAATGGTAGCGAGATCATCCTAATTTCAAATGGGGATCTCAAGGGCAATACGAGAACTAGAATCAATCTTCTTCAAGCTCCTCAGGTATGTCTCTCGAGGATGTAGTGAAATCCCTTGCTGGCCACTCTTTGAAATTTCAACAGGAACTCCACAATTTGCAAAAGGACAACATACAACATCAACAAAAAACCAAACAACTTTAACAAGACACCAAATCCTTTCAACAAGAGACTAGACAAGGCATCTCAAACTTAGGCATACAAATCACGCAACTTGCAAGTGTGGTAAGAAAACTTGAGAATGAATCATCTGAAAAACTCCTTGCTCAACTAGAGCATGCAACTGGAGCGCAATCAGTCTTAAAAACGGTAAGAAAAATTCTTTCTCCTCTCAAGATGCAAACCCGGTTCAATCACCTTCAAAGAAGCAAGAAAAAGTAATGAAAGAACAAGAGAGCAAGGTAAGTGAACCAAAGGAGATTCCTATTTTTTTCGAGGTATTTAATTACTTTCCTCCCAAAGTATATTCGTATGTACCTAGGACACCATTTTCTAGTAGATTAGCAAGACCTAAGTTAGAAGATACTAACCTAGAGTTTGTTGAGATGTTTAGAAAAGTACAAATTAACATCCCTTTGCTTAACGCTATTCAACAAATACCTAGGTATGCTAAAGTTTTAAAAGATTTATGTACTAAGAAAAGAAAGGGGAAGGAAGAGGAGAGAGTAATTGTAAGAAAGAATGTCTCTGCTTTGTTAAAAAAAGATGTGCCCCAAAAATGTAGAGATTCGGGAATGTTTACCTTGCCATGCAAACTAGGAGATAGAATTACTACTCACGCTATGCTAGATTTAGGTGCTTCAATAAACGTTATGTCTTACCATGTTTATGAAGCCTACAAAAAACGAATGTTTGCATACAACTAGCAGATAGGTCATACATGCAACGCCTAGGTATAGTAGAGGATGTTTTGTTAAGAGTTGGTGAATTAATCTTTCCAATTGATTTTTATATTTTGAAAATTGATGAATCATACTCTACTTCTTCTTTTAATATGTTACTTGGTAGACCCTTCATGAAACAGCAAAAACTAGAATCGATGTAGATAAAGGGATCAGTAGAATTTGATGGAGAGGTAAAGTTTTTCAACATTTATGACGCCATGAAATTTTCGGAGGAGTATTTTTCTCTTTGCTCCATAGATAAATATGATGAAATTGATGACATTATTGATTCCATGTTGTGTAAAAATTCTAATTGTTTGATAACTCTTTTCATTCATTATGGTTTTGATTTGACTTCTCATCATTCTTCTCATGCATCTCTTAATTTTTGCAACCATGATAATTCAAATAAAAAGCCTGTTTCTAATTCTTCACTTCAAATTTGTAAAAAGAATGAATCTTCTTTAAAGAATGATAATTCTTTCAAAAACATTTTTTACCAAAATGTAAATACTTTAAAAATAGATTCAAAATCTCAAAACAAAATTTGTATAAATGAAAGACCTTCAACTAATAATTCAAATCAAAATTCAATTGTAATACTAAAAACAAAAACAAAGCATCTAATCTTTGCTCTGTTTTCAATTGCAGGAAAAAAAGATTGATCCCAAAGCTCTCCCATCTCCAAAGAAGAGATTTTGGAAAATTGTTTAAAAAATCCCAAGAAGCAAAAGCCTAAAAAGACCGAAAATTTTGATGTTCCCTGAAAAATAGGAAAAATCTTCAAGATGAACGGCCATAGACTCAAAATCTATAATGAAGGGCATGTAAACCTAGTCCAATTGGGCTTGTGCTTGACGAATTCCTCATACACATGATACCGCTCTTCACCAACGTTGAGCAAACGACGCTAAAAATTTGCAAAGACGGGATAAATTTTCTTCTTTTCTTTTTCATTTTTTTGTCTCTTTCTTTCTTATTTTGCATTTCTTAGCATATTTTTGTTAATAAAAAGAATAATTAGTTCTTTTTCTTTTCTTTGTAGGTTATCAAAAAAAAAAAAAAAAAGCGCAAAAGGAGCTCTAAAAGAAAAACAAAAAAAAAAAAAACAAGGAATTTTCTCTCAAGCAAATAAATAATCAACCACAAAAACCAAGAAAGTTTCTCTCTACATCTCTTACTTTTTGTGTCTTAAACTCATTTGCTTATTTTAAACATTGAGGACAATGTTCCATCTTTAAGTTGGAGTGGGAAACATTGCATGTTTTTGGTATTCTTTGATTAGTTTTGTAAAAAAAAAATGAGTCTTACTAAAATTTTTGCTTTATAATATCTATATAGAATCATAAATGCATGTCTAGAACCCTTGAATATCTAAGCTGGGGTTGGTAAATTATTGATTAGTTAGACTGATTACATAATTTTGCAACTTTGATCTGACATATCTGGATAAATTTGAGTCTTTGATACATTGTGATACCGTAATTTTGATTCTTTGAAAATATGACCATTAAATTCTTTATGCTCCAACCATTTTGCCTTGAATGCAATAAATGCATGAAAACACATAATAAAAGAATCTCATTCACTTCATTTTATCCATCATTTGATTTACTTAATCATTTCATCCTTATCAATGAAATTTTGATGATGCATTCTTTCAAGTAAAGATAAAAACAAAATTTTAGATCTCTTAAAATTTTCAAACAAAATTTTGAAATCATTTTTTAAAAGAAAAATTCTTTTTCTTTTAAATTCATAAAAAATCGAATACTTAGCTTTTGGATTTATTTAGAATCTTAAACCTTTTTAGAAATATCATATCTACTCAATTTTCTTTGTTACCCCAATAGGACAACCTTTGGTCTAAGAATAACATCTTGTTAGAGTAGCATGTCTAGACAAAGAGTAATAAAAAGGGCCTAGTGTTAAAAAAATAAAACAAATTTGCAGAATTAACATAATAAAATTAACAAAACTTTTACTAATGTGTGTGTGCATGGATGGAGGTGAAAAGAGCTACCTTCATTATGTCTTTGTTAGGACCCGCGAGAAAAGAGCAATAGGTCCCCGAGGTCGGAGTGTGAAAGCTATCTCTAGGTAAAAGAAATATCAATTATATTTTGTGTACGTGAGTTCTAAAAGTGCACCTTTGTCTTAGAATTGCCCATCTCTAATGAAATTTAGGTATATCTTAAACTGATAACCAGGCCATTGTGGGGTGAAGAGGAATAGAGAGTTGGATGTCACCTTTCTACTAGTTTTGGTCTTTAAATAAACTAAAACTTAGTAGTCTTATCTTTTATGACTTTGCAAGAAAAAGACATTTTCTCTTCAAGAATAAGCTTCAATTTTTTGTTAGTAAAACTTTAAATTTCTAAATGCTTGCTTGTATCCTTACTTCCTTGATTGTAGAAAAAAAGAGATGAGAGTCAAATGAATGTGTTAATCAATTGATGAATAAACCATTTGAATGAGTGAATGGATTAAAGTGAATGAAACTTTGAATAAACAATAAAACAATTCATATTTGCTTGAATGAATGCATATTATTAATATAGAAAGGTGAAAATAACTTCAAAGTAGTTACAAATCTGTTACATTCAAGCTGCCTTTAAATACACTGTGTAACTAATTGTATAGGGTAAGAGAGAAAAATTGTACAGAGTGATCAAGAAGCTAACTTATCTTGTAGCAATCTTGTAATATTCCCTAATAAAAACTCCCGTCAGCTTCTCCGTGGACGTAGACTATCCTTGGCTAAACCACGTAAAACCATCATATTCATCTTCTTCCCGATCGTCTTGTTCTATCGTGTACCTTTGATCCACCGATCGTGTAGCTTTTAGCCAACGATCATTTACTTCGACACCCCATTGTGTAGATGACCATTGTCTTGAACCCCATCGTCTAGACGATCTTCAGTAAAGCCTTCATCATCTAGACGACTCTTCCCTTAGTCTAGACGACCTTCAGCTTTACATTCCTTCGCCTAGACGACTGAAGCCTCATCGCCCCTACGATTTCCAGCAGCATTCCTCCGATTCTCTCTTTTCTTTTCTCTCTATTTTCTCTGCATCAAAGAAAAGAAAAGTTTAGACATTCGAAGTCTACAATTAGCAGAAGTGCCAAATTCTAATCTCAGCCATCAAAGTGTAAGGTCGAGATCTCTCATCACACGGATTGTGCTTTCAACACATTTTTTTTGTGTTTGTGTGAATAAACAAGGTGGTATCCGGTATTCGTATAGGACTTGAGCTTTGTCAAACCCAAAGATCAAGTGCAGTCTGTTATTCCAGCCCATATTTCTCTTATCAAGCCCAACACATACTTCTATTTTTTTTTTTTTTTAAATGTTTCTATTTTTAATCATTTTAGACTTCTATCCGTTTCAGTCACTAATAGACACTGATAGACTTCTATCAATCTCTATCAATTATAGTTCTATCATTGATAGAGACTGATAGAATTCTATCAGTGTCTATCAATGTTTTATTTTTTCTATTTTTGTAAATAGTTTGACATTTTGTCTATCAGTAAACATTTTCCAAAAAATTAGGTGAATTTTAAAAATATGAACGTACACAATAATACAAATGAGCAAACTTTGTGGTTAGAATAAGTAATGTATATTTTAAGGGTGTGTTTGGCGCGCAAATCTGGAATGTTAAGCTTTAGGTTAAGCTATGAGGTTTAGATAGCCTGAGTTTAACAAAATTGGAACATGGGTTTAGGAAGCCTAGGAATGAAGTGTAGATTTATAAATCTTGAGTTTGTGAAATATTTTATTATATTTAATCAGTAGTTGGATTTTATATTAGCTTAAATTTTTCATCTTAATTATTTTAATATAGTTAAGTGTAAATAACCTAAAAAAAATAGGAGAATATATATTTTTTAATTTTGAAATAGATATTTGACTAAAATTATAATTTTATTTAATTTCTTGTTTTAATAATTTGATATTTTGATTTTTCTAGGTTTTGAAATAAAATCTTATATAGACTTTTGTCACTTTAACTAATTTAAATTAGGATTTTTTACCCATATAGTTTAAATAAATATACTTAATTATACAATTGCAGTCTAATAGGCTATTATTTTACACAAAAATCTAGTCCAATTTACTTTTTAGCTTTCCTTACGATTCAACTTTTATTAAAAACGTGTCTATATAATAATAATAATAATAATACAAAAAGAAGCATATAAGGGATGTTTCTTATAGTGATCGATTTACAACTAGGAAAATAGAAGAAAATAAATGAAATCTCCTAAAATAAAGGAAATATATAAACAAAAAAAAGGAGGGGAGACAATTAAAAAAGATAATCTAACAAATAATAATAATTAAAAAGAAAAACTTTAAATGAAAAAAGAATTAAAAGAAAGAGAAAGTGTATTTTAAAAAATAGTATTGTAATTAAACAAAGGATCTATTTAGAATGACTTAAAAAAAACTATTCTTTAAAAATTCATTTTTTGTTTAAACACTTTTGATTAAAAATAATTCCTTAAAATAAAAACACAAGTGTTTGGCAACTCTTTCTTAAAAGTATTTTTAAATACAAGTTAATAATAGTGTCTTTATTAATGTTTTCTAAAGTTGGCCGATGGTGGCCGATGTTTGACAAGAGCCAGTAGTCGGAAGTTCGTCGATGGGTCGTCGAAAGTGGCTACTAGAGATGGTCGGTGACGGTCGTTGGAGGTGGCGGTCAGAGTTTGTCGGTAGTGGTTGCTGAAGGTGTCGATCGAAGTTGGTCAATAGCGGCTGAAGTTTGGCTAGAGTCGATGACAAAAAGTTCGCCAGAAGCTGAGATCAAAGGTGGTCAGTGGCGATCGTCGGAGATGGTGGTTGGAGTTGGCCGGCAGTCGCTGTCTGAAAGTTGATCAACAAACTTCTTAAATTAAATTTACCCATGGAAAAGACTTCCTAAACCCTTATCCCAAATAAGGGTTAGACTTAGGATGTCTAACTAATCCCAATCCCAACCCTTTGAAACAAAAACCCCGTTTCAAACTAGTAATTTCTCATACAAAATAATTATTGTTATTTGAAAAATATATATATTAATTTTTATCCTAAACTTTGCTAGGGAAAAACAACATGGAATAAAACCTAGTGAAGGAAAAAGAATATATATTTCATATAATTTATACTTTCAAAAGAATATATTTGCTCCCATCATGAAAACATCACTTAAGATCTCTGAGTCGCCGCATTCCAACGTTGTGTACCAATTTTTCAAATGTTATGGTAGATAATGCTTTTATAAATAAGTCTACCAGGTTATCTTTCGAATAAATTTGTTGTACAATGATTTTGTCATTTTCTTCAAGATTATGGGTGTAGAAAAGTTTTGGTGAAATATGTTTTGTTCTATCTCTTTTAATATATCCTTCTTTGATTTCTGATATGTATGCTGTGTTGTCTTCGTATAATATCATTGGAAAAAATTTTCTAGAAGATAAACCACATATGCTGAGTCATTGATCTTATCCATACACATTCTCGGTTAGTCTCGTCAATTGTAAGAATTTAAGCATGATTTGAGGAAGCAGTTGTTATGGTTTGTTTCACTGACTGCCACGATATACCAGTTCCTCCATATGTGAATAGATAACTTGTTTGAGATCTAGTTTTATGTGGATCAGATAAATATCTAGAATCTGCAAAACCAACTAGATCAAATTTTGATTTATTTAAATAAAACAAACTCATATCGATCGTTCCTCGGAGATATTATATGCTTAACTCCGCTCCAATGTCTTTTTGTTGGAGAACTATATCTTGCTAATAAATTTACTGAAAATGCAATATCTAGTCTTGTATCATTAGCTAGATACATAAGTGCAACAATTGCACTAAAATATGGTATTTCAGAACCAAGAAGTTCTTCACTATCTTCTCGAGGTCGAAAGATATTTTTCTTTATATCCAATGAATGGACTTCCATTGGAATATTTAATGGATGTACTTTGTCCATATAAAATCTTTTCAAAATTTTTCCTGTATAAGTTGATTATGAATAAATATTTCATCTGTTAAATGCTCAATTTCCAAACCAAGGCAAATTTTTATTTTTCCAAGATATTTCATCTCAAATTTTTTCTTAAGATATTCTATTGTCTTTGAAAGCTCATCAGGAGTTCCAATTATATGTCATCAACATATACAGTTATAATAGCAAATCTTGATTGTGATTTCTTTATAAAAATACACGGACATATTAGATTATTTTGATATCCTTCTTTCAATAAATATCCACTCAGACGATTGTACCACATCCATCCTAATTGTTTCAATCCATATAGTGATCTCTATAACTATATGAATACCATTCCCAGGAATTTGATGTATATGTTTCAGTTATCTTAAATCCTTCTAGGATTCTCATATAAATATTATTATCAAGAGATCCATATAAATATGTTGTGACTCCATCCATAAGATGCATATCCAAACTTTTATACACAGTCGAGTCAATTAAATATTTTAATGTAATTGCATCTACACCAGAGAACATGTCTCCTTAAAATCAATACCAGGTCTTTGTGAAAAACCTTGTGCAACTAGTCTTGCTTTATATCTTGTGACCTCATTATTTTAATTTCTTTTCCTCACAAATACCCATTTGTATCCCATAGGTTTAATACCTTCTGGTGTTTGGACTACTAGTCCAAAAACCTGATGGCTTGCAAGTGAGTTTAATTCCGCCTTGATTGCTTCTTTAAACAAAATTTAATTTATTAATTATAACAAAGAGGGAAAAATCAACATACATTTAGGACCTACTTTTAGCTAGGGAAACGACAGGAGCTCGTGCTGATAACGTGTTGTGAATTTGCGGGAAAAATGAGACACAACGAGATCACGAATATTAATAAATATATAAAAAAAATCAAATAAAATAATGATAAATAAATAAATAATAGGAAATAGGAAATTTCTTCAAAAATCTCCACAATCACCACTTTCTCCAAAATTGGTGGAGTTTCAACCAATATATATATATATCTCTACAAAATCCACAAATGACCAATTTTTTATAGGAAATTTTGGCAAGTAGGAAGTTGTACACTTGGACACTTGAATGACACAGCCAACACATGTGATAATGAGAAAATGACACTTGGCATTGGACACTACGCATGACATTAATAGACATCTATTCTTATTATATAATATTTATAATAGTATACAATTTTTACTTTATATTCAACTTTTTTTTTTATGTAATCTTTCAAATAATATTATCAGATAATAAAATAAAATCTTCGAAGACTTAAATTTAAACTGAATTCGAACTTGATAAAAAAAAAATTGTTGCATGTGATCAAAGACCTATATTTTAGTGATTAAAATTAGAAATATTATCGATATATAAGTGAAGAACAATATTTCTACGTGTGGAAGATATTTTGGGTAAAACCAATACAAAGCTAGCTATTGGAGACTTATGTCCAAAATGAAAAGCTTCTCATTATGAAAATATGTGGAGGTATATAAACTCTCTTACTCTGGCCCCTTTAGCAATCTATATTATCCTATATTTTTCTAATGATATATGTATCTCTTCTTTTATACGTAGACGTAACTAATAACTTGTATCAAAGTCATGCCACTGACTTAGATATGCTAGTAGAATTTTTGAGTTCTAAACAAATGAGTTGCGAATCCCAATAATCATTGGTGAAATCTATACTTTTTTTAGTATAACAATTGCAGGGATAGGAAATCGAACTTTCAAAATTTAGGAAAGAATGTCATGTTAATTATCGTTGAGTTAAGTTCACTTTAACTAGTGAAGATGAGTAATTGCCTCTAAGTTTGAAACTTATAATATAATACAAATTTAATACTATAAGGAAAATTTTAGAAATAATTAAAAGGAAGAAACAACTCTGTTGTTATCTTTTTGAAACTATATTAATTTCACGGGCGCATACAGTAAAAGTTATAACACATTTTTAAGTTCAAAGTGAACTTTTGTAAGTGTGAAATTATGCCCTATTTAGTAATCATTTGGTTTCTTTTGTTTTTTAAAATTAAGCTTATAAACATTTCTTCCATCTCTAAATTTCTTCGTTTCTTATTTATTTTTTACTAATAGTTTAAAAAACCAAGCCAACTAAACAAACCTTTTAAAAACTTATTTTTTCTTTTAAATTATGGTAAGAAATTAAGAGAAAATAAACTTAATTTTCAAAAACTAAAAAATAAAAAACGAAATAGTTATCGAATGAGGTCTTAGGTGCAAAACCACGTGGTACAATTTTATTCAACCACGTTTATATTTATTTTTTTATATTTTTTAAATGCATGTGTCCCATTTTCCAAAGGTTGGAGATTTAGTTTTATTTCGTTATCTACACCATCTTCTTCTTCCTATTTTCGGTGGGTAGGTTATAAGTATATATATGGCAAAGACATTTTAAGAAATCAAAGACGTTATTTCAACTTTTTTGTAATTGTAGATATGATAATCACATAACAAGTCATTTGTCATGTTTGCAAAAAAAAAAAAAACAAAATCTAGAGACACGTGCATTTTTTTTATTATTATTAAAGTTGCAACTGCCTCTATATGTATATATATTCGTTATAGAAGAAGAAGAAAAACAGAGCAAAGCGAGATATTTAGAAAAATCTAAAACTCAATGAAACAGATGGAAATTGGTAGGATTTTTTTTATAAAAATATTAATCCATTATCCAATGAAATTGTACCACGTGGCTAGATGGCAAAAGATGATTGCAACCCATACTGTACTAAGTTTTTCCTCTTTTTGTAATACTTTCAAATTTACAATATAAATTACAGTACCTTTTAGGTTTAAATTGCAAACTAATAACCAAAGTGAGTATTCAAAAATTAACCTTGACTTTCTTTTCTAGAGGTTAGAATTTTACTTTTTCATTCTATAGTAGTTGTACTTAAAAAAATGTCACAAAATTTTACTCTTTATTCGAAATACTCTCTAAAGATTAATACATCTTAATAGATTTTATATATGTAATAGAGATGTTCGTGGGTTGGATTGCGTTGGGTTGAGACTTACCTTATCATCTTATTAGACTTTATTATATGTAGTAGGGATCTTATCAGACCTTATCATAAAACTTTTTAGACTCGTCCCAATTATTCGGATTGTAAATTTCTTCAAACCAAATAACCCTTATTAAAAAAATGAACTCAACCCGACCCAAACCATGAAATATTTGGATTAGGTTGGTTCGGGTTAGTCGAGTCATTTATTTAGAATTTTGTTATGAAAAGAAGCAAAATGTATATTCGTAAAAATATAATTAAATTATTTTCATATATTGAATTAAGATTAACAACTCAATTTCAATTTATATTAGAGTCGTTGAAGAATAAATTATTAAAAAAAATATTAAAACCAAATAATATTAAAATAAGCATATGTATAAATATTTGTATTATAAGTAACAAAAAAAAAAGTTTTAAAGTTAATAATATGTTCGGGTTAGTTGGGTTAGTTGAGTTATACCAGATGAACCATGAACTACCCAAATTCATATAATTTTCATTTATTTGAACCCAACCCAATTCAAATGAGTTGATAACTCAACACAAACCACACGGATTGGGCGTGGTTGATCCATTTTTTGGATCGTGCTTTTTGAACACCCCTAGGGAGTGTTTGTTTTAAGAGTTGGGATTGGGATGAGATAAACATCCTAAGTCCAACCCTTGTCTGGGACAAAGTTTAGGAAATCAGGCTTCATGCAGGCTCTCTCATGGGGTTTGAATAGTAAACCCATGAGTTATACTCTTTTATTTTTTTCTTCTAATTTAATTTAGGAAGTTCTTCAACCAACTTCTGAACACCATTCCTCGTGGTTGCTGGCTAACTCTAACCACCACCTCCGACGCCCGCCATCGGCCACCTTCGCTTTCAACTTCCAGTGACCTTGCCAACGAGCTTTCGGTCACTAACTCTGGCCAAACTTCGATCGCTACCTTCGACAATCGCTGCTAACCAACTCCAACCGTCGTTGGCCACCTCGGGTAGCCACTTTCGGTGGCCCTACTGACGGACTTCCGACCACCGACTCTACTCAAACTTTGGCCGCCACAGACTAATTTTGAAAAAAATTAATAAAAACACTTTTAGTATATAACAAAATAAACAAACTTGTATATAAAAATACCTTTAAGAAAGAGTTGTAAGCACATATGTGTTTTTATTTTAAGGAACTTTTTTTTAGTTAAAAGTGTTTAAATAAAAATGAATTTTTGAAAAACAATTTTTTCTAAGTCATTCCAAATAGGGCCTTAGTTTAGTTATAATAATATTTCTTAAAATACACTCTCTTTTTCTTCTAACTTTTTTTCAATTGGAGTTTTTTTCTTTTTAATTATTATTATTTGTTAGATTATATTTTTTTAATTCTTTTTCTCTTCTTTGTTTATATGCTTCCTTTATTTTAGATGATTGCATTTATTTTCTTATATTTCTCCCAGCTATAAATTGATCACTACAAGAAACATCCCTTATATCTTCTTTTCATATTCTTACTATTATTATTATATAAACACGTTTTTATAAAAATTAAATAGTAAGGAGGGTTAAAAAGTAAATTGAACTATATTTTTTATGTAAAATTGTAGCCCATTAGATATCAATTGTATAATTAAGTATATTTATTTAAGCTATATGTATAGAAAATCCTAATTTAAATTAGTTAAAGTGACTGAAATCTATATAACATTTTATTTTAAAACTTAATAAAATCAAAATATGAAATTATTAAAACAATAAATTGAATAAAATTATAATTTTAGTCAAATCTCTATTTCAAAATTAAGGAAAAAAAAACAAATATTTTTCTAAATTTTGAGATTATTGAAACTTAACATACCAAAATAATTAACATGACAAATTTAAACTAATACAATAACTGATTAAATATAAGAAAATATTTCACAAAATTTATAAATCTACATATCATTTCCAAGCTTCTTAAACTTGCAATCATATTCTTAAATTGAAACTTCTAAAACTTGTAATCCAAACATAGTTTTGTTAAACCCAGGATATCTAAATGTTCCGACCTAAACCCAAGCTTAATATTTTCAGACTTATATTCCAAACATGCACACCAAACGTCTCTAATATGTAGAGGTAAAATCTGTTTTTTTTTTTTTTTTTCATTCTTACAAATATATATATATATATATATATATATATATATATATATATATATTGGTCACATCAATTTTTTTTTTTATATATATATATATTTGTGTGGGTGAGTGGGTGAAAGAATATTTCTCATTTTTATATGCCAAAAAGGTAACCCTCTCATTTAAAGTTTTTTTCTGACTGGACCTTCCAATTTCCATGATTGAGAAATGGTTCAATAAAGAAAAAGGTCCCTCCCATGTACGATAATTACAACCCCTACTTAATTTGTATTCTTTTAATTTTCTTATAACTAAATTTGTTTATTTATTCAAATATAACATAACAAAGTGACTAAAAAAAAACCAATAATTTAAACCCATTTCATTACATTAGCTACTTATTTCTGAAGATTTCCTTTCCAATATTTATGATGCAATAATTTAAAAAGAGATTTCTGGATTAGAGAACAAAAAATTGCATATTCAACTTATAAATGTAACTAAGAAGTTATTGGTCATGAAAACAGATAAAACTACAAATAGAATTAACAAAGAACTATGTTTAATCAAGATACTTTATTTATTCTTCTCCTACAAGTAGAGTGAGAATTGAATTTGTTACCTCCTAGTCAAATGGAATCAATATGTAATCTTAATTATACTCAAATGAACAAATCATCTTTGTTTGTTTATTTAATGTTGTGATGCTTCAAAATAAATTAAAAAAAATTGAAAAATAAAGGTCTCATTTGATAAATGTAATTTTGAAATGTATGTTTGGATTCATCTAATTTTTTATATATCTTTTTAAAGAGAGTAAGAGTGTACAAAGGAGGACAAAAAACCGATCAAACCAATGTTGGTCGATTGGTTTAAAGGTTGTTACAATTGAATAAGCTTTTTACTATGCAAAATCAATCGATCGATCAGTTGGAATATGTTGCGAAATCGACAATTAAAAAACACAAAAAAAGGAATGTAGAGATAGAGAAGATCGACACACAGATATACGTGGTTCACTAACAGTGTATTAGCTACGTCCACGGGCAGAGGGAGAATAATATTATATAAGAAAATGTTTTTAGAAATTACATCAAAACAGCGTCTCTAGGGTTAGAGAGTTTATATAGCACACTTGTTGTTCGAAACGCCAACAAACAGATTTAAGACCTTTCAACAAAATATAAAAAAAATGAGAAAGTCGAACTAACATATATGCCAATTTTTTTTCTTTTAAATGCATAGATGTAGTGACGAAAAAAAGTCATGTCAAGGATGTGTAGTTATATCTCATTAATGCCCAAAACAATGACCAATAAACAAATTTGAATTTATTAAACAAATAACTATTTTTATTCTCTCTCTTTCTCTCTCTCTCGAGCTACCTCATTTTTTCTCTTTCTTCATTCCACCAAGTTTCTTCTTCTCCCTTGTTGCTTCCTTGTTTTCTTCTTAATTTCCATTGTTTTATTTACTTCATCCATTTTTTCTTATTTCCATTTTCATGTCTTTTTATCTGTTTCTCACTTTCTCTCTATCTTCGCTCTTTTTCATTTTCTTGTTTGTTCTCCTTTCTTCGCTTGTTTTTTCAATTTATCGAAAATACGAAATCAAAGCGCCTACTTTATTTGTATGGTCGATTTATTGTCATTCTCAACTATTCTAAGATCAACAAAAATAGATCGAGAAAAACTGACGTTGATCAACGGATGCACACCCCTATTTTTATTTTTCTATGCAAGAGAAGTGAGAGAATGTACAAAAATGGATGATATGTACTTTTTTACTTAAGAAAAACATGATGAAATGCTATTTTGGTACATCTCAAGTATGATCAAATGAAATGCTAACACGTGACGTTTTCATTTCTTAATAAAAATAATTTTTTTTTTTATGATGGAAAAATAGAGAGAAGTTAAGCTTAAACCGGATCTAATCATTGCCCTTCTACTTGGAAAGCAACACAAGCATAGAAATGAAGAAAAGGAAAGAAACTGGAAAGGAAGATGCTTTGTCTCACTCCACAATTTTAGTATTTATCACTCCCAAACAAACCTTCTTTTCCCAGTTTCCAACCCGCCAAAAACACTCTCATTTCTCCATTTCCGCCATTAAACCCGACCTCTATCTTCTTCCCTTCATTCAATTCCAACCCACTTTTTGGGGGATTTTCAGTTCTGTTCCAGATCCCTCTGAATTTGTTTTCATCTTCTTCCCCAAAACGTGAGAGACGTAGGGCCAAATTTTGGCGATGGATGTGTCTTCTACTTTTCCCATACCGGAGCTGCCAGCCTCCGTAGCTTTTTGCCACTAAAACGGTGAACCCACAACCTCCATGGCTACCACAAACACCAATGTTGTCGGCGGCGACGACGATCACGTCTTGGCCACCGCTCAACAGATCGTCAAGAGCCTCAATACCCCTAAAGAGGTTCGTGAGGATATGCTCCTGATTCTCTCCAGTTTTGATAATCGTCTTTCCAGTATTGGTAGTATGATCAACCGTGACGACTCTAAGACCAAGAACGATAGGTTGGACGCCGCTGAGAAGGTGATTCTCCGATGGGACCCTAATTTCGATGTGTCTAGACGGTCGGTTAATTGGGAGGATTGGCAGGACGAGGCGGCTGAATATTTATCAGCGGTGGATGATATACTCCAGTTAGTGGATGAGCTTTCGATTGGGTCCGAATCAACCGACATTGTAGATCGAGCGGAAAACGCGATCCAAATGGCTATGTGTCGGCTTGAGAGCGAATTTCGCCATATCCTGATCCAGAGTACAGTCCCTCTCGACGCCGAGCGGCTTTATGGCTCGATCCGAAGAGTTCACCTCTCATTTGCTTCCCATTACAGTGAAATTGACGACGAATTCGAGAGTTTCAGTGAGGAAAGTCGCAGTTCTGGGCGATTCCATGAGCGAGGTGCGACAATTGGAGAAGATTCTTGGGTCGATTTGATCCATCCCGATGCGGCTGTTGATCTTTCGGAGATTGCGGACCGTATGATTCGCTCTGGATATGAAAAGGAGTGTGTTCAAGTCTACAGCACCGTTCGTCGTGATGCTTTGGATGAGTGTTTGATGATTCTTGGCGTCGAACGGCTCAGCATTGAGGAGGTTCAGAAAAGTGACTGGAAATTCTTGGACGAGAAGATGAAGAAATGGATTCAGGCCGTCAAAATTACAGTCCGGTTGATTTTGGAAGGTGAGAAGAGGCTTTGTGATCAGATTTTCAATGGCGCCAGTGAATCAAAGGAGATCTGTTTTAATGAAACAGCAAAAGGGTGTGTAATGCAGCTGTTGAATTTTGGTGAGGCAGTGGCTATTGGAAAGAGGTCACCGGAGAAGCTGTTCCGAATCTTGGATATGTACGATGCTTTGGCCAGTGTTTTGCCCGACTTGGAAGCCATGGTTTCTGATGAGTTTCTGATCCATGAAGCACATGGAGTTTTGTCTGGACTGGGAGAAGCAGCCACAGGGACATTTGTCGAGTTTGAGAATGCCATTGAAAACGAAAATTCGAAGAAAGCAATGCAAAATGCTGAGATTCACCCACTTATTCGATATGTAATGAATTATGTTAGATTGCTGGTTGATTACAGTAAGACAATTAACTCTCTTTTAGAAGATGACGAAGTACAAGACATGCCAAATGAGAGGCATAACGACGATAATTTGCAGTTGGAAAGTACGTCGCCTTTAGCTCGTAGATTATTAATGTTGTTATCATCTTTGGAGTCCAATCTTATGGAAAAGTCCAAGCTGTACGAGGATATTGCTATGCAGTACATATTTCTAATGAACAATATATTGTACATAGTGAAAAAAGTGAAAGATTCTGAGCTTGCCCAGCTACTTGGCGATAACTGGCTTCGCAGGCATAGCGGCCAAATTCGCCAATATGAAACGAGTTACCTAAGAGCTTCTTGGAGCAAAGTTTTGTCTTGCTTAAAGGATGAAGGTATTAGTGGGAGCACAAGCAATGCCTCCAAGGTAGCTTTGAAGGAAAAGTTCAAGAATTTCAATGCAGGTTTTGAGGAAATCTGCAGGGTTCAAACAGCTTGGAAGGTATCAGATGCTCAACTGCGTGATGAGCTGATAATATCTGTTTCGGAGAAAGTGATTCCAGCATATCGCTCCTTCTTAGGAAGGTTTAGAAATCAATTAGAGAGCGGAAGGCATTCCGGGAAGTACATAAAGTACACGTCGGATGATTTAGAGAACTCTCTATCAAATTTGTTTGAAGGATCACCTGCTATATCACATCACTTGCGAAGAAATGGTACTTGAACTGAAAGAAATCCAAACCTGAAACTGTTTGAAGGTGAGCTATTGATCTTTTTTACTTTCTTCTTTTTTGCTAATGTTATAGACTCATGATATTGTGAAGCTTATGATCTTACTTTTGTTCATACAATGTATAATACATTACCAATGTTGTATACGATAGATTGTGCATCTTAATTTGAGGTCAAGTAATGTTGTAGACATAGCACCAACCCTGCAAGAGTCATATATGTAAAGCTGTTAACTGCAAATAATGCAATACTTTTGTTGTCATTTTTCTAAAGGGAGCATCTCGGCCCCGAAATTGGCTGAAAATTTCAATGTTCTTCATTGCAGTCGATTGGGTCGTTGCATTATCTTATGATCATGGCTTTGCTACAAGATTCCTACAATGTAGCGAGCATGTACTAGAACTTAGATTCAACCATCAGATTGTCGTTTCTTCTTCATTAGAGAAGCAGTAAAATGCTTACAGGAGCTAAATCTAAACAAGCTGATTTTTGCATACATTATAGAAAAGATAGAAAGTTATTTTGTTTGGGTGAGCATCAAATTGTCTCCTCAGTTTTTTAGATGTTGCTTAAAATGTAGAGTTCCTTCCTTATCGCTTGTGGCGGGCCTCTGATTTTCACCCAACAACTATCAAAATTCCCCACTCCCATTAAGTTTGAGGAACAAGTGAGTGCATTCAGTTACACACAGCTAGCTAGCTAACAAGGCAATTCAGTTGGTCAGATGAAGCATCAACAGCTCAATTATTATTCAATGACAGCTTTTCTAGTCCCATCATTTGATTTTGGAAGGCCAATTACCTAGAGATTCTTTCAATGTTCCTCTCATAACTCTTGACCTGGATTGATAATGGTAGAGGTGTGCATCGGTCGGTCGACGTCAGTCTTAGAATGGTTGAGAATGTCGATTGACCGATCATACTGCTCCTTTCCGTTTTACGATGAACTAAATAAAATGAAGAAAGAAGAGAGAAGAAAATGAAAAATAATGAAGGCAGAGAAAAAACAATGGAAAATGAAAAGAAAAAGGAAATGAAGCAAAAATAGAGAAGGAGATAAATGGTGAAATGAAAAAAATGAGATAGGTTTGGTGAGATAGGAGAGAGATGGGGAAAAGGAGAGAAGAGAGAATTAAATTGATTGTTTTATAAGTTGAAAGTGGTTTTTGGGGTATTAGTTTTGAGAATTATTGAGACTAGTCAACAAAAATTAGTGGTACAACGAGATAGTTGTTTCAATTAGGAAAAAAAATTATTATTTTAAATGACAAAATTCTAAAAAATATTTATAAATAATAGTAAAATATCGTAATCTATCTACGATGAATCGCGATAGATTACTATCTGTGTCTATTATGATACAAATAGATATAGATAGTAGTTTATCACCATCTATCGTAGTATATCGCATATAGACAGTAAAATTTTGCTATGCTTATAAATATTTTGATTCATTTTTTTATAATTGAAAAAAAAAATAATAGATTTTAAATTCAAGATGAATAAAAAATTATTTCTTCAAAAGATAAATAATTACTAAAAACTATCTAGATTTTTCAGTTCAATTATGTTATAATTGAATATTAGTTGAACTTTTTTGTCGCTACTAAATTTATTGAATTGACAATATAGTTTTAAAAATGTGTTGTAATTTTAATTCTGTTCAAAAACATTTTTTTTAAAAAAAAAAAAAAAAAAAAACAAGTACATGAAATTGAGTAGTTTTAATTTAAAGAAACTAAAAGTTAATTAATTTTTTTTAAAGATTATTTTTGCTATAAATAAATATTAATTGAACCTTATTGTAATGGTTCGCACGAGATTTCTGGAGAAACTTAATTCGTGAAATTTGAACTTTTGTATTTGTATTGATTTCAATATAGCAAGTAGAATCTCTAATATAATAATTTTTTTTATGCGTTCAAAATAAACTTTAATCTTTAAACTGAATGATCTTCCTAGAAGATCGACTTTTGGGCTTGTTGATCTTATTGGATGATTGACCTTTGGGCTTGTTGATCTTTTTGGAGGATTAGTGTTCGCACGAGGCTTCCACAGAAACTTGTTTCGTGAAGTTGAGCTTGAGTTAGTGTTGATGTTGATGCTGATTGATGCGATGTGGTACTACATCAGTTGTTTGCAATTATCTTTAACCGGCGCGTCCACCTACTTAAATTCCATTTTCACATGAACCTTCATTTTCCACTCAAATATTTTGTATTGTCTTACATAGGCATAGCATTTTAGTGTAAATAATATATCTTTCACATTTATTTAGGAAAAATCTCCTACTGCAAGTACGACGCATATACTGTGATAGTGAAACTGAATCCTTGTGATCGACCCTGGATTCGCCAGGAACCTAGATTGGATTTATACTTGGGTTTAATCTAGGAAAATTTGAATGTTATTATAAGGAGCTGTGTGTCTTCTGTGCATAATACTAACGCCCCAACGCGTTGCATTCATTTAAACACATCAAGGCAGAACACAACACTTAGACTTTATTCTTCCAATCTGTTTTACCCTATACACTCCTAAAGCATCTCACGCAAACGAACAAGTTTTTGGCACTATTGCCAGGGATTTCAGCAACAAGAACTAACCAAAAATTTCGTTTGTATTTTTTGTAGGGACACTTCAATTAAAGGAAGTATTACAAGCTACGCTTGTGAACGTGTATGAACAGGGAGAACACTCCTGAGTTCAGATACGACCCCAAGATTCAATGGACCTTCCGAAGTAGGAATCGATCCAACCGTCGTCGAAGGTTGAGGCAACAGTTACTCAGACAACAAGAAAGAGAAAGAGCAATGGCGGAAGAACAACAAAATCAGCAACTAGCTCACGCTGCACAGAACCCAATCCTGTTGGTAAACAACAGCATGCATCCTATGAGAGAATACGTGTCCCCTGTGCTATATGATTTCTCTCCAGGAATCATATATCCGACACCTGATGGAACCAGGTTTGAAATGAAATCTGTTATGCTCCAAATGCTCCAGACTGCTGGGCAATTTGGGGGTAGCCGTGGCGAAAATCCTCATGCCCATATGAAGCGTTTCCTCGAAACATGCAATTCCTTTGTGATTCCTGGAATCACACCAGAGGCAATTAGGCTCTCCTTGTTTCCCTATTCTTTGTGAGACGACGCAACGCAATGGGTAAGTTCATTAGAGCTTGGGTAAATCACCACATGGGAAAAGTTGGTGGAAAAGTTTATTTAGAAATACTTCTCACCTACCACCAACACGAGGAAGCGTCGGAAAATCATGAACTTTGAACGGGAAGACACTGAGACTTTGAGCGTTGCATGGGAAGGTTTCAAGGGCTTTGTCAAGAACTATCCGAACCACGGACTACCTTTGACTATTTAGATGGAGACGTTTTATGGCAGACTAAACAGGGCGTCACAGATGGCAATAGACGCAGCAGCAGCCAGAGGACTGATGGACAAATTCTATACTGAAGCTAAAGAAATATTAGATCGCATTGCCAAACATAACATGGAGTGGGTAGATGACACATACAATGGAAGAAATGACAGGAGAAGAAGATCTCAGAACATTAATTCTGTTGATGTCAACACGATAGCCACACTCTCGACTCAAATGGCTACCGTGACCAGCCTTCTACAGAACATAACGCTAGGTAACGCACCAAACCAGTAGAAGGTGAATCAAGTAGAGGCGTTAGGGCAACCCGTGGTAACCTGTGTCGGATGCGGAGATTTTCACTCATATGCTGAGTGTCCTCAGAACCCTCAGTCAGTATGTTTCATCAAGAATAACTGATTTTCTAATACTTATAACCTTGGATGGAGAAACCATCCGAATTTTTCTTGGACAAGAGGAAATCAGCAAGAGCACCACCCAAGCGCGAGCCATCAGCAAAGGAATGGACCGCCACCTGTCTTTCAATAAATGCATCAACAAACACATCAACAGCATCAACAACCCTTCAATAGAGATGGCCACGCATCGAGTTCTAGAACTCCGCTCGAAAACCTATTGAAGGAGTACATAGCCCAGAACGATGCAATGTTGAAGAGCCAGGCGTCATCAATCAGAAACTTGGAACTCCAGGTGGGGCAAATTGTAAGCGAGTTGAAAAGCAGGCAACCAGGCATTCTACCCAACAATACAGAGACACTTGGGAATAGTAACGGGAAAGAGCAATGTCACGTAGTGACGTTGCGGAGTGGAAGAGCCCTTGCAGAAAGAAAGATGAATCCAAGAAACAATAGTCCTTTGAAAGAATGCATTACATGTATAACGGATCAGAAGAGAGAATGGCAGAAAATACAAGCCTTTCGAAAACCGGCACATCTAACGTCGGAAAGTAGGAGGTGCCTCTGAACGCACCATTCCCCGGGCGTTTGATGAAGAAGAATGATGAACATCAATTCAAGCGCTTTCTCGAGCTCTTAAAGCAGCTGCACATCAACATTCCACTCATAGAAGCTTTGGACCAGATGCCAACATACGTGAAGTTTTTGAAGGACATTTTGACGAAAAAGAGAAAAGTCTGTGAGAAAGAAGTAATAGCACTAACGCAAGAATGCAACGCGTTAGTAAGCAACAAGCTACCACTGAAGCAGAAGGACCCAGGGAGCTTCATAGTTCCTTGTTCAATTGGAGGATTAGATGTGGGCCATGCGTTGTGAGACCTAGGAGCAAGCATCAATCTCATGCCCCTTTCAGTTTTTAAGAAATTGAGGATTGGTGAGGCACAACCTACTTCTGTCACCCTTCAACTCGCTGACAGGACAATTAAGTACCCGGAAGGGAAGATTGAAGATGTTTTGGTGAAGGTTGACAATCTCATATTTCCAGCATACTTCATTATTCTGGATTATGAAGCAGATAGGGAGGTTCTAATCATCCTTGGACGCCCTTTCTTGGACACTAGGAAAGTTCTGATTGACGTGTATAAAGGTGAGCTAACTATGCGCGTGGATAATGAAGAGGTGAAATTTAATGTGCTCAACACATTAAAATTCCCAGATAGTGATGATTGTTAGCTAAACAATATTGAATTGATTGAAGAAGAGACTCGAGTATGTGAAGTTCTCGCGCTGGAGGGAACCCTGAAGGAATCCGAGCCGCCAAGTCTGAGTGAGCGGCAGAAAAAACCAACGCGTCCTTCACTCGAACAACCACCTAAACTCGAATTAAAACAGTTACCCGGACATTTGAAATACGCTTTTCTTGGAACTAATAATACATTGCCTGTTATCATTTCCACTAATCTCACAAAGCCTAATAAAGATTCTCTCTTGCAGATGTTGAAGAAACATAAACGGGCAATAGGGTGGACGCTTGCAGATATTCGTGGAATAAGTCCATCCTATTGTATGCACAAAATTAGGTTGGAGGAAAGGAAGACGGGGTCAATCGAGCCTCAAAGAAGGCTTAACCCCATTATGAAAGAAGTGGTCAAAAAGGAGATTCTGAAATGGCTAGACGTGGGAGTTATTTATCCAATATCCGACAGCAGTTGGGTTAGTCCAGTTCAATACGTTCCCAAGAAAGGGGGACCACTTTTCTCTTCCTTTCAACGATCAGATGCTTGATAGACTTGCAGGTAAAGAGTTTTATTGTTTTCTCGATGGTTATTTTGGTTACAACCAGATTTTAATAGATTTGGAAGATCAAGAGAAGACCACGTTCACTTGTCCCTTTGGCACTTTCGCATTCAGACGCATGCCCTTTGGGCTATGCAACGCACCAGGGACATTTCAACGCTGTATGATGGCCATTTTCTCTGACTTCCTAGAGAAAACCGTGGAAGTCTTCATGGATGACTTTTCAGTCTTTGGAGACTCATTCCAGTCATGCCTGGATAACTTAGAAGCCGTCCTCGCATGGTGCGAGGAAACAAACTTAGTACTGAATTGGGAAAAATGTCACTTCATGGTGACAGAAGGAATTTTTTTGGGGCATAAAGTATCCAAGGCTGGCTTGGAAGTGGATAGAGCAAAGATTGATATAATAGCAAAACTTCCACCACCAGCAAATGTCAAAATGTTAAAAAAGTTTTCGAGGACATGCCGACTTCTATAGACGGTTCGTCAGAAGCTTTTCTCAGATTGCGCGACCTCTGAGTGCATTATTGGAGGCGAACCGGCCCTATGTTTTTAACGAAGACTGCACTGACACGTTCGAATCAATGAATTATGCGTTGACAACAGCCCTAGTGTTAATAGCACCGGACTGGACGCAGCATTTCATTCTTATGTGTGACGCAAGTAATATCGCACTGGGAACTATGTTAGGGTAGAAGAGGGGAAACTTGATACATCCCATCTCCTACGCGTCCAAAACATTAAACGAATCTCAGGAACACTATAAAACTACTGAAAAAAGAGATGTTGGCTATAGTATTCGGTATTGAAAAATTCCGTTCTCACTTAGTTGGTGCATCAGCCACCATATATACCAACCACTCAGCCATCAAGTTCCTGATGAGCAAGAAGGACGCAAAGCCGAGACTGATAAGATGGGTTCTACTACTACAAGAATTTGGCATTAACATCCAAGATAGAAAGGGAACAGAAAATCAGGTGGCTGACCACCTGTCCATGCTTGAAAATCAAGAAATGCAAGTCCAAGAAAACGACATCAAGGACGCATTCCCCGATGAGAGCCTGTTTAGAATTAAAGGCAGAGAACCTTGGTATCCTAATATAGTTAATTACTTGACCACCAAGCAGTTCCCTGAAAAATTTAATTCCCAGCAAAAGAAACGGCTAGTCCATGACAATAAGTTTTTATTTCTAGGATGAAATGTTTCTATACAAACAAGGCCCAGACTCTATAGTACGTCGATGCGTCTCAGAGGAGAAGACACAGCACATCCTGGCCGAGTGTCATAATTCTCCTTATGGTGGGCATTTTGGTGGGCAAAGGACCACGGCGAAAGTTCTTCAATGCGGTTATTTTTGGCCCACCCTTTTTAAGGACGCACGAGAGTTTGTTCAAAATTGTGACCCCTACCAATGCACGGGGAATATTTCTTCAAGGGACGCAATGTCCTTGAATAATATTCTCGAAGTGGAGTTGTTTGATGTCTGGGGCATAGATTTTATGGGCCTGTTACCTCTATCTTGTGGTCAGCAATATATCCTGTTGGTTGTAGACTATGTATCTAAGTGGGTAGAGGCAGTAGCCTGTGCCAGAAACGACGCGTCTACTGTATCTAAATTTCTTATCAGGAATATTTTCACACGCTATGGAACGCCGAGAGCTCTGATAAGCGATGAAGGTACGCATTTTATCAATCACATCGTTTCAAAATTACTTGCAAAATATAATGTCAGGCACAAGATTGCTACCGCCTACCACCCTTAGACAAACGATCAGGTAGAAATTTCAAATCGAGAAATCAAATCAATTATGGAAAAAGTCGTCAGCACAACGCGGAAAGATTGGGCGCAGAGGCTAGATGAAGCACTCTGGGACTACAGGACTGCATACAAAACGCCTATAGCTATGTCTCCTTACTCACTTGTATTTGGTAAAGCATGTCATCTTCCCGTAGAGTTGGAGCATAAGGCATTTTGGGCAGTAAAGAAGTTGAACATGAATTCGGATGCGACGGGCGTTTAACGCAATCTTCAGCTCAACGAGCTCGAAGAATGGCGAATGAACGCATATGAAAACAACAAGATCTACAAGGAAAAGACAAAGCGTTGGCATGACCAATGCATCAGCAAGAAGGTACTTGTTATTGGTTAGAAAGTTTTATTGTTCAACTCACGCTTGCGTCTGTTTCTAGGGAAATTGAAATCTAGATGGTCTGGGCCCTTCATAATTAAAACGATCTTTCCTTATAATACTGTGGAATTAATGCGAGAAGATGGCACTGATGCGTTCAAAATAAACGGCCAAAGGGTTAAGCCGTACTTCAAAGACGAAGTGGAATACCAAAAGTCGTCTCTTGCACTACGCGAGACAAGTTGAAGCTCGCGTCGAGGCATCTCTGCGCTTGTAACACCACATCCTCCAGGGACACCTCTCAACCTTATTCATTTTCATTCTGTATTTTAAGTTATGTTTGAATTTGTTTGTTTAGTTATTTGAAGGTTTTATGTTGATTTTTTTGTCTTTACAAAATTTGAAAATTTGATTGTTTTTTTTAAAAAAAATGTATAATTAAAACTAAAACATTGGACGAGTTAGACACAAGTCTAACGCAGGGGGCAATGAAGGGACGCGTCTCGAAAACAAAAAACATTCGAGTGTTTTGATTAAACGAGGCGACCCTTCCACTTTGCATTAATTGCAGACGTCAAGTGCCGCCTGATGTCAGCCGCAATCATCCTCTCCCCCTACAAAAACCTCACTTGAACCAAACCGTTTCTTCTTCTCCTTCACTGTGCCTACGAACCTCCATTTCTTTAGAAAGCTTAGCACCTCAAATTCACCAAACCTCTATTTTTCTCTCTCGCTCAGCATCTTCGGTGAACAATGTCGTCCGGCTCAGATTCTCAGAACGAAAGCTACAGCCTTGGCAACGATTCGTCGGTAAGTTCCTTCTCCTCCTCTTCATTTTCGAGTTCACCACCACCTAGCCCTAGGAAATCAACCTCTATCCCTACCCAATCGAAAGCCTCTTACGGTGGCACTACCTCTGCTCAGCGTCTGGCCATCCCTATACCTCCTTCCACCTCCATGAAAGCTTTGGCCAAGAGCTACAAGAAACCTGTAAACCCTCCGGCCAAAACTTCTCTGCCTAGGGCTAAAACCCACAAAAACCTAAAGCTGCCCCTAAACCAAGGGTAAAGACACCAGCCAGGACCAGGACGCGTCTGTCATCTATGGCCGCATCCAAAACTTATACCAAGCCTGCCCCACTACCATTTATCCCGAACATAACCTTGGTGGGTGCAACGCATGAACCCCTTCCTACCTATACCCATACGCACCATCTCCAGCGTGCGCCTACCGTTCCCCCCCTCCCCCCCCCCCCTCTATCCATTGAACCCTTAGCAATAATTTACCCGGTGGAATCAGACACGTCTAACCAGCTATCACCTTCACCCATCCTAATATCCTCTCCGGGGATGCCTCACACCCCTGTGGGCACCCCACCATTCACTCCACCTATCCCAACCTCTGACAGTCCTGCATTAGAGCATAACCTTGAAGACTTGGCAGAGTTAGTAAGACGTGATGAAGAGGAAGTATTTGGAGCTATTCTAGCATCGCTCAACCAAGAGCAAGAAGCAACTCAAGTGATGTGTTCAGATCCACCAAACGCATCACTCGAGTTGGATGAAACAGAAAGATATGCAGTGATGCTAGAAGAAGAAATGGAAAATGAAGAAAGGGAAGAAAATGAAAGAAGAGAAGAAGAAAGTAGAGAAAGGAGAGTTGGTCCCGACGCGTCGCAGCCACGCCCATTTGACGCAGATGAAGGGCCTATAAAATCAAAGAGAGTATCAAGGAAGAGAATGTTGATACTGGAGGAAGAAGAAGAAGAAGAAGAAGTTGCACCCGGACCTGAGGGTGCAACGCGTAAAAAAGGGCACAACACATTGGAAAATGAATTGAAAGAATATGTGCCCGCGAGACAAAGGCGAAGGAAAACCAATCTCCAAAAGGAGTTGGAGAATGAGTTAAGAGAGTTGGCTAAAGAGGCAAGAGAACATGCGGTAGGGAAATGCAAGGTAACAGAGGCGTTACCTAAGAGAACCACGGGAAGAAAGCATCAGTTTAATGACATATTACTAGAGAAAGGCTTCTTCCCTGAACGCCATCCATTGCCAGTCTATATCACGGAAACCATCAACGCACTAGGGTGGAATCAATTCTACGTTGGGCACAATCGCATCTAGCTCAACCTTGTCCGCGCGTTCTACAACAGCAAATTCGACATGGAAAAGAACACCGCCTTCGTAGAAGGGGTGTTAGTGTGCTTCTCGGCAGACAAGATAAATGAAGTGTTCAACTTGAATAGTAATCCTGACGCAGAAGGAAACCACATCTTAGAGCAACCAACGCCTGGTCAATTGGAAGATGCGTTGAAGACAGTGGCCAAACCTAGAAGTAAGTGGCAGACATCAAGGAATGAATCAAAGATGCTTGCTTCCAGGAATCTGAACCCAGACGCTAACATATGGTATTATTTAATCAAACGCAGCATCATGCCTACAACGCATGATGAAACGTTATCCAGAGAACGCGTCCTGGCCACTTACTGCATAATGCAATGCATCCCGTTGGAAATTGGAAGGATTATACGGGACCAGATCAAGGCCATCAAGAACAAGCCTCGAGAACAACTATATTTTTCGTGACTGATTTGCACATTATGCAAACGCGGGGGTATCCCTCTAGGGGATGAATATGAAGAAGTCGATGGTCTGATAGACATCAAGGCAATAAGGCGTCTCCTTCGAGGATCACAGCATCAACCAGCCTTACCTGTCAAAGAAGTGGCACGTAGACCTCAACCAACAAAATGCACTCCCAAGAAAAGACGCATCATGGTAGTTGAACACAACGATGAAGCTTCAGAGAATGAAGAATGTGAAGCTGAGCCAGAAGCTTTGGCTGAAGAAGCGCAACCTGCACTTGAATTTTTCCTTGACTCACTAGTAGCCCAGCCAGAAGGGAGTCTTGAGTAGACGCATCAAGAACCCATATTCATAGACCAGGACCTCTCTCACTCCATTCCTTCACCCCAACAAAGCCCAATCCAAAATTTTGTGCCACCTCCAGTGATCTTTGAGCCAACTGGGTTAGGGTCCAGTAACGCAGTAGCATTTGAAGACCCAGTTGGACGAGAAGAACCAGTACCCCAATGCAGCATAGATTTGGAGGAGTTGAAAACATTCATCAATGATCAACTCCGACCGTTGGCTGAATCAATTGAAGATCTTCAACAACAAAACCGGGTATTAAGGGATTACTTGAGGCAACAGACAAGACGCATACAAGACCAATTTTTCTACACAATGCAGTATATCAATCAGGTCTTGGTGGGTATGTTTGCCTTGCCTTCGTTACCAGCCCATCTCAGAAATCCCTTATGCTTCATGGACGAGAACCCCAAAGAAGAACGCAGAGATGATGCACCAGCACAATAGAACCTTAGGGTGTTGGGATAAAATTATTTTGTAATTTTGGTTTAATTGTCCTTTTGCATCTTTTTTCTATGTTTATGCAATATATGTTAAAATATGAAAAATGAATGAGAAGTTATTATCACTTTGATTCTTGCGTTTGTCCTTAGCATACTTTATTTTTGTTCTTTGATTATTTTCTAAGTCTTGTGCTTAACTTAACCTCAATGATATCAACTATATGAACTCATAAGCATAAGATAGGCGTTAAGAAAATAGACGAGGCTTGAACTTCTCTTAAAAAGATTAAGTTTAGTTTCTAATGCATGCAAGCTAAAAATTTCTTAAACTCCTTTCAATTTATCAAAGACTTTTGAAAATTCGTTTCTCTTTTAGCAATGAGGATATAGCTCATCTCCGAATTTGGGGACGAAGGAAATCCAAGCGTAGACGCGTCAATGTATACATCATAAAGAAAAAGGGAAACAAAATAAGAAGAATTTTGAATGCAGCTCCTCTGTCATTACTTCAAAAGAAAGAAATTTCAAATGACGTGAGCTTAATTGGAACAGGCAATTAGCCGTAGTTGGATGCCCGCATGACACCCGTGGGGGTAAGCCAAAACGAAGTTAAGTATCCTAGACCAACGCATCCTATAAAACTCCTCTATCTAGTCTGGAAAAAAAAAACTATACTTTGAAAAAGGAATGAATATTAGATATGAGTTTAGTTGTAAAGGGTTCTCACCCATAGTTGGATGCTCGCATGACACTCGTGGGGGCAAGCCAAAACGAAAGTGGGATACCTGGAGTAACGCATGGGTAAACAAATACTCAATCATTTTCTTTTTATCGAACATTTGTTTTTCAAAAGAAATAGCATCTAACGTATTGCTGGTTAAGAAAAGATTGAAATGTTTTGAGAAATGAAAGGAGTTGCAATGAGAAGCCTGCTGCATCGGAAACTAAATATTAGACCTTTTAAGAAAAGCGTCAATCTAAGTTATATTTTCCCAACTCTTATCTCAACTTTGAGACTAATATGATGAGAGGTGAAATTTGCACATCTAAGGCAGAGAAGATAGAGAAGAATTATTTTAGAATGCTTGAGAACAAGCATTGTTCAAATTTAGGGGTGGTTGATAACTTGTAAAAATACAAGTTATCCTTGTTCTTAAGTTAGAACAATTAGGATTTTTAATGATAAAATCTCCTCATTTTTCATAGAAACGCATGGATTTACTTAAACAATAGCAATTTCATGTAAAAGAAGTTTATCACTAAAAATCGCGGCATTAACGCACTACTTTGCAGGATTTCAACGCAAGAACAGACAATAACGCATTAGACAAGTGTCGCAGGAAACACGCTAACGCATGAGCCATGCGTCGGAGGGAATTCAACGCATAGAAGATTCGTTATTCCAGGCTGATTGTGTCACATCACCACTTGCAAGCATGGGCACCTGCAACAGGCGGCGTTTGAAAAGATTCCAGAGGTCAGGCGGCCAACCAGGACATGGAATTTAATGCTGACCAGGGCATGGATTTAAATGCAGCCCATCCTCCACGTGGACAAGACCAGCGCCTATAAATACTTGAAGACCCTCCAGAATTGAGAGTTCAGACAATTAAAAGCTTCATACTCTCTGTAAATTTGTAGACTTAGTTTTAGTTTGTACCAGTTGTGTCGAGGTGTAAGACGATCGAAGGAGCTGAGAACCACCACCACCGCCTGCCAGGGAGTCGAGAAAATTATTCTTGAGAAAGATACTCTGTCCTTGGCTCTTTAAAGTGATTGTACACAACAAGATTAAGCCAAAGAACCGCAAGAGATTGTATTCTTTGGCTTGACTCAGTCTCTCTCTTAATATCATTTTCATTTCATTTTGATTGAATATAGTTCTTTGTAAAGACTCATTGATCCTTTATAAAATTCATATATTTGATCATCACTTTTGCTATTGTTTGTCTTCTGTTTATGTTGAAAGCATTAGTACTTCATGCATAATTATGTTCAAATGCTTAAACCAACTTGACAACTTGGTGAAAGCTTCTTTACTTAGTTGTTCGAAAGAATAGCTAAGTTACATTAAGTAGAACGCCTAGTACAGCTAGAGATAGACTTACTGGTGTTTCTTGCATTCTAGGTTAGACGCATGCACCCTAGAGATAGGCGTGTATGTTATTCGCATTGAGAAGTGTTGAATGATGTCTAACGCATGAACAGAAAGATAAGCAACCCAACCCATTTCATCCACATTACATTAGTTGTATGCAATTATCTTTAACCGGCGCGTCCACCTACTTAAATTCCACTTTCGCATGAACCTTCATTTTCCACTCAACTCTTTTGTATTCTCTTGCATAGGCATAGCATGTTAGTGTAAATAATACATCTTTCACATTTATTTAGGAAAAACCTCCTACTGCAAGTACAACATATAATCTGTGATAGTGAAACTGAATCCATGTGATCGACCCTAGACTCGCCAAGAATCTAGATTGGATTTATACTTGGGTTTAATCTAGGAAAACTTGAATGTTATTATAAGGAGTTGTGTGTCTTCTGTGCATAATACTAACGCCCCAATGCGTTGCATTCATTTAAACGCATCAAGGCAGAACACGGCACTTAGACTTTATTCTTCCAATCTGTTTTACTCTATACACTCCTAAAGCATCTCACGATAGCAAGCGAACAAATGGGAACAACGATAGTCGAACAACGTTAGTCGAACTTTTTCAGCAAAGATCTTCGGGAACACAAAAGTATTACAGATTTCAATAAAACTTCGGAGGTGCGCGTGCGGATCCTCGCCACACCTTCCTTCGAATTGACCTACAGCCTGGATCATCTGTAGCATCACCGGTTTCATTTCAAATCTATTTCCGTCGAGGGCAGGCCTCATGATTCCCGGAGAGAAATCATATAGGTTTGGCGATGCATAGTCTCTAATGGGCCTATTGCGATCGTTTGCCAACAGAATCGGATTTGCCATGACATTATTGTTGTTTGGTGCTCCATTTCCAGGCTGCTCAGCCATCTCTTCTTTGTCGGATTGTGATTGTTTTTGGCGGTCTCTTAGTCTCCTTCGAAACGTTCTCAATCTCTAGGTCATAGTTCGCCAGAGATTGAGAGTTCTGCAAAGAAATCACAAAAATTACCATTAACAACTATTTTGTCGAAGTCCCCAGAAACGGCGCCAAAAACTTGATGCGTTATTTTATTAAGTGGAAATGCGGATGAGATGTGTTGATGGATTGCATTGTGCACTCAAGTTTCCCCAGCAGAGTTCAACTGTAAATTCCTCTGAGTTTCCCGGTAAGTCCAGGGTCGAACACAAGGACTTGTGAAAATAGTTGCGTTGGTAATGTCTATGCAAACTTTGTGGTAATCAAGTAAATAAATAAAGTGTGGGTGTGTTGTTGCGTTGATGAAAAAGAAGTAAATAAAGGTGGCGGATTTAAGAGAGATAGTTGCGTTGATAGATGCAATGAGTATGCGATGAACGGGTTGAGAAGGTCTTTAGCTAGTGTTACTCGGGAATGCGTCAAACCTTGCAATCATGTTACAACCATGCACAGAAAGTTATTTCCTAATGTAAATGCGATGCTCCTAAGTCTAGAACGCATGTGTTGAATACAAAATGTCCATAGAGCTTCCCTAAGTCAGTGCTCTTGTCCTATGTGTTGATGCAAAATACATGAAAGCAAGGTGACCACATATAATCATACCTTATTGCTAAAATGCATGTGATGCGTCAATAACAAATAGTACTCATTCCTAAGCGTGTATCTCTCGTTTATGCGTTCTAATCTGGTTCTTCCAAACCTAGATTCTGACCTGACCTTCCCAAGTCTAGATCCTGTCTTTAGACTATCCTCCCGAGTATCTCTAATAGACGAATGAAGCATACATAAACAAGATAATCGCAAAGATGAAGATTCCCTCGTTATGCTAGCTAACTACTTCTCAACCCATTCAACTAATTTAGCTACTCATGCATAAATAACAGAGAGTGAACAGATATAGAGAAAGACATTCCATTCTTATAACTGAAAATGACAATGGAAAGTAAAGGTTGAGAGTCTAGTAGCAATTCCTTGCTGACCGAGGCTTTTTACACTGAATCTCTATTCTAATCTACAAATGTTCCCGCTTTCGCAGGCGTCGGCCCTCTCTCTGTCTTGGAGCTTCTGGAGCTTTTCCAAGCTTACCGGAACGATCTACCGGCACACTTTCTTCCTCGCGTCTGTTTTAAGGTAAAAGAGAACTATGGACAGAGCTGTGAACTTGTAAAGTGGTGAATTAATCGACTGCTTAACCCCTTTTCTGAAGAATGCACTCGGTATTTATAGAGCATCCATGGTGAAAGACGGCTTCTCTCTCCTAGTTGTACAGATGGGACATCATTAATTCCTAATTGATGCGCCGGATAATTGTCACCGATAAAGCTGAATGTACTTCGTAACCGTTATCGGCTGTCAACTTAATTAGGATCCGACTGTTATCAGCTTTCTGTCCCATCGCTCTTAATTATCCTTTCACCCGGATGCGCCCACCATGTTGCGCTGACCAAGTTGCGGCGATTCTTCTTGGGCAAATGTTTGCGATCAATATCAACGAAAGCCTTACGGTGAAGTTGAGCTCGACTAATGTACTCCTATGATCGCAATCTCTGCATTGTGTTAACGCATATTCTACACAAAAATATAAAGATCAACTGCTCTAATGCATTGGACGCATGCGACCGCAATATTATAGAATTTATGCTTACTGGACGCAATTTAACATATTTCATCAACGCAATCCAACATTGTTTAATATCTTAGCACTATGATAACGTGTATTTCTACCCGTTATCTGTTACCCCAAGGAAACAAGAGGTGGATACTTCTATGATCCAAGTGGAAATAAAGTGTTTGTGTCGACAGACGCTACCTTCTTGGAAGAAGACCACACGAGGGATCATAAATCACGAAGTAAACTTGTTGTAAGTGAGATTGCTAATGAGACTACTGAGACTTCAACAAGAGTTGTTGAACAAGCTGATAGATCGATAAAGGTTGTTGATGTCAGTTCATCTAGTCAACCATCTCAAGAGTTGAGATTGCCTCGACATAGTGGGAAGGTTATGAACCCATCTGTATGCTACATGGATTTAACAAAAGCCCAAAACATCATAACTGATGATGGTGTTGAGGATGCATTGTCTTATAAGTAAGTAATGGAAGATGTTGACGAGGATGAATGGATTAAAGCTATGAATCAAGAAATAGAGTCCATGTCTTCAATTCTATCTGTGAGCTTGTTGATCAACCTGATGGTGTAAAACCTATAGGTTATAAATGGATCTACAAGAGGAAAATAGGTGTAGATGGAAAGGTACAGACTTTTAAAGCTAGACTGTGGCAAAGGGTTATATCCAGGTTGAGGGAGTGGACTGTGAAGAAACTTTCACACCTATTGTCATGTTAAAGTCTATCAGGATTTTCTTGTCCATAGCCACATATTATGACTATGA
>NW_028327035.1:0-42090 GCF_027475165.1 Benincasa hispida
TACAAGAGGAAAAGGGATCCTGATGGGAAGGTGCAAACCTTCAAGGCTAGACTGGTGGCAAAAGGTTATACTCATGTAGAGGGAGTTAACTATGAGGAGACTTTCTCGCCTGTTGCAGTGCTAAAGTCCTATGGATCCTCCTATCCATTGTCTCATATTATGACTATGAGATTTGACAAATGGATGTCAAGACTGCTTTTCTGAATGACAATCTTGAGGAGACCATTTATATGGTGCAGCCTGAGGGATTCATAATCCAAGGTCAAAAGCAAAAGGTTTGCAAGCTTAATTGGTCAATTAATGGACTGAAACAAGCATCTCGATCTTGAAATATAAGGTTTGATACTGCGATCAAATCTTATGGCTTTGATCAAAACGTTGATGAGCTTTATGTATACAAGAAGATCATCAACAGTTAAGTAGTTTTTCTAGTGTTGTATGTAGATGATATCCTACTCATTAGGAATGATGTAGATTTACTGAATACAGTTATGAACTGGCTAGCAACCCAATTCTAAATGAAAGATTTGAGAGAGGCTCGGTTTGTTCTGGAAATTCAGATCATTCGAGATCGAAAGAATAAAATACTAGCACTGTCTCAGGCATCGTATATTGACAAGATGCTTGTCAAATATTCGATGTAGAACTCCAAGAGGGGCATATTTCCTTTCAGGCACGGAGTTACATTATCTAAGGAACAGTATCCTAAGACACCTCAAAAGGTTGAGGAGAAGAGACGGATCCCCTATACATCTATTGTGGACAATTTGATGTATGCGACGTTATGTACTATACCTGAAATCTACTAAGCAGTGGGGATAGTTAGTAGATATCAATCTAATCCAGGATTAGATCACTGGACAACCGTTAAAAACATCCTTAAGTATCTATGGAGAACTAGGGACTACATGCTTCTGTATGGTTCTAAGGATTTGATCCTTACGGGATACACGGACTCTGATTTTCAGACTGATAGTGATTCTAGGAAATCCACATCAGGATCAATGCTCACTCTTAACAAAGGGGAAGTAGTATGGTGAAGCACCAAGTAGGGGTGCATCCCTGACTCCAACATGGAGGCTGAGTATATAGCGGTTTGTGAAGCTGCTAAGAAAGTTGTTTGGCTGAGAAAATTCTTGACTAATTTAGAAATTGTTCTAGACATGTCAAAGCCCATCACACTTTATTGTGATAATAGTGGTGTTGTGGCTAATTTCCGCGAGCCTGGGAGTCATAAGCGCTGCAAGCACATAGAGCGAAAGTATCATCTAATTCGAGAGATTGTGCATCGAGGGGACGTAATTGCCACGAAGATAGCTTAGGAGTACAACGTTACTGATTCGTTTACAAAGGCCCTCACAGCTACAGTGTTTGAGGGTCACCTGCAGAGTATGATTCTATGGGACAAACCACGGTTGGACTATGGCAAGTGGGAGATATTGTACTGGGCATGTTATACCCTAGTTTATTATTTGGTATGTTGTATTTTGATTATATTGTATACCCCACTAGCTTTAGGTCAAGTGGGAGATTGTTGGGGTTTATTTCCTAAATCTTGTAGAGTTCTATAGTTTGTAAACATTGTATGAACAAACTCATTTTGTATTTAATAAAATATTTTATATTTTATTCATTGTCTATGAACTATGTGATATTTTAGTTGCATTAACCACAAACAAATAAACTAACATCCAAGGTTATCATTGTAAATTCAACATGTATGCAGAGACATACGGGTGGATCATGTTTAAGTGATAACCTAAATGATCTGTAGTAGATGGATAAGGCTGGGTACCTTATCCTAGTGATACTACGAGTATGGCTCGCTTTGTAGGTGTTACAATTGATGTAAAGTATTACAAATAATCTGATCCTGATCATTCATGTATTAGACATGCGGTTAAAGATATTCTATACAAAGGAGTTTGTATAAGACCGGACCACGAAATGTTTAGTCTCATTATATAACGTCGTTCATGATAGAGACTTACATTTCACCAAGATGACCATAGGTAACATGACCTAAATCCTGAGTGAGTTGTGACCTCCTACGTATGAGGATGGTCTTTTGATTTGTATGGGTGAGATTGGCCAGATCGTCGACTCAATAAACCTACCATTTTGGGGATTAATCTGTTCGAGGAGCTAGGAACACAGCTACACAAGATTGAATTCACTCCTTCCCCAAAGCAGGGGTAAGTAGATAAATTGCTCCCTTAAGGGCTAATTCCAGGTCTTGAACAATGTGGTGCCACACCCTCTTGGCCCGAGAGGGGTTTAGTTATAGTGAGACTATGATCTATTGTTCATTAGAGAGATCGGTAGTACTTAAGAGTATAGGGGTACAGGGGTACAGGGGCAAAATGGTAATTTGGCCTAGCTGTACTTATGAGCAATTTGTGGAGGGTGATTGTATTGTTGATTGGTTATATCCAATGGACACAGAAATATATCTGTAGTACGAAGAGTGTAGCTGTTAGTCTTTAGTGGAGTTCTCAACAGTTAACAGATGTTGAATAATGTAATTAAAGAGTTTAATTAGTTACTCACGAACTGTTGAAGTTTCAAGCTACAGGTCCATGAGGTCCCCTTGGTAGCTCAATATGATTTAGTTGAGAATCAATTTTTGGATTAATTTGAATTGTTAAAATTAATAGAGGGATTTAATTATATATGATATAATTAAATTGTTTCAATTATATATAATATAATTGTCATAATGTATTTGATACATTACAGCTTAATAGAAGGAAATAAATATTTGAATGAGATTCAAATTAATTTCTATGAATGTGATTCATAGTTGTTAAATTTAATATAAATATGATTTATATTAAATGTCATATAATAGATAAAAGAAACTATAGTTTATATTGTATAGGATACAATATTAAAACTATAGGATATATGTTATATTTGATATAATATATAATTTTAACATAAATATAATATGATAAGTTAGTTATCATATTTATCTATATTATATTATTATTTGAATAATAAGGAAGGGAGTCAACTCCCTTCCCCATCTTTTCTCTCCACCAACTTTAGTGAAGGTTGTTATCTTTTATGGAAAAATGAATAAAAAAAAATTGGTTTTTTTTCTTTTTCCTCAACGATTTGCATCTTGGTTGAACGATTGAGAGATTTTTACAGAAGAGTTTTGTGTCTTTATCTTGTGTAAAGAAAGTTCTCAATCTTCTTCTTCCTCCACCCTAAGCCTTCCCCCTCTAAACTAAAATAGTCAGAGGCCACTACTCCTGGGTTCTCACCCTGAAAATACCGAGGATTCCACTGTGGTAGTGTCCAAGTTTTGGTTTGAGATTAATTCTTGAAGAATGTCTTCAAGTTGTACGTGACCATTTGAAGGAGGGTTCATGAAGAAAAAGGTCTTCAAAGGTGAAATTTTTTAAACCCTTTTTCTTGAATAGCATACTGTAATTTAATTTTAAATGCATATCTATTTGTACGTTTACTGTAAACTTTGTATTCAATAATTAATGGAATTTGGTCGATCCGCTTCTGCTCAAGATTCTCCTCGTACGAGTTCATTTAGAATGGATATTACCTGACAAGTATGAGGAAACCCCGGTAGGTCTTCTTTGGTGAATGTTACTGGATTGGATGACAGCCACAATCCCGTCACCAATAAGAAGTCTTCTTTGGTGAATGTTACAACTGTACCATTCAAATTGAATATCATTGAATCCTTCCTATGGTCTTCAGCTTCCCTCAATAGAATGTAATGGACCAATGGACTGTTGAAGATAATGTCCATGTCCACAAATCGGCCAAATACAGTCTTTCTGAAGAGGGCAAGCTGAGTGGGAGTAAGCTTCTCTTTCACAATCTTGTTAATCGTCCCAATGTGAGAGGATAGGCTGGTCGCTTGGCCTGGGAAACCATCATGGGGAGGAATCTTGAATTGTCTAGCCATACTGCACAGAATAACAAAAAACAGGGAAGAATAAGAATTATGTTCAATACTCGATACACGATGCACGTTCCTCGATGCACGATACAAGATACTCGATTTCTCGATACCCAATACATGCTATATGGTGTCCCTTACTCGCTACATTACAAGTGGCTAAATGGTCGATTGTCGAGCATTCGATTTGATTTTCCACCTTCATGCATTATCCAACTCAAACCCTAAACTCCAAACGGTTCGAAATAACAAAAATTTGAAAATTGAGACGAAACAAACTCAAAGTCTAGCCAAAAATGCAAGATATGAAAACAGAAATGAAAATCGTATCGGTCGAGTATCAAGCAACATGCAAGCGCATATCGAGGAACATGATGTAGAGATAGCCGAGTTTTGAGTGAATGATGCCAAAATACAAAAAACGAGAAGAATGTTACCTGATGATAGTCAAGTTAAACTACAAACAAGGAGAAGAATGTTATCTGATGTAGAGACAATGGAATTTCAAGTGTAGAGGTGTTGTTGTTGAAGGATATACAATCGGATGAATAGAGAGAATGGTCTGAGTTCATGGGAAGTGGTGAAATAATGGACTTCAAACGCCTTCAAACGGGTTTTGAATTCAAAATAATCGAGTATAAAGTAATCGAGCATCAAGTATGACATTGATATGATCGAGTATACATGTGTCGATTGCAACCGTATCGAGTGACTATGAAGTTGGGTATCGAGTGACCGTGCATTAAGGAACGTGTGACGGGCCATCGAGGATCGAGTGAATTCGTGTTGGCAGGCACAAGGGTTGCATCTCAATGGCGAATCGGTTCACATGCTTATAACGTAAGCAAAAGATCATTTTCCATTACTTTCTCTACAGGAGGCCATTTTTCATTTGGGCCTCCCAAATGAAAATGAGGTCATCCGTATAGAAAAAACCGAGATTGTTTGTTATATATATATATATATATATATATATATATATATTGGTAGGACATTGGATATACATGGGGAAGTGGAGGCGACGAAGGCTAATTAATTAATATTTAGTAACTTTTGAATAGCCCATTTATCACCGTTAATTAATTAATTAGTGAGAAGTTATTAATTCATTAACTACCACGTACCCAATTTCAAAATTTGCATGCAAAAGATACACGTGGCAGATGGCTAGAGAAGCTTCTCAAATTTTCTCTATATTATAATATGATAATGTTAATGCTCATTTGCTCTCCTATATAGGTGGAATAATCAAATTTTAAAGTATTGTTTAAGGAGTACTATCCAGATACCTTATTTACGATGTAATTTTGATTTTAGTTTATTTTAATTCCTATAGAATATTTGGCTCACCATCATGAATTGGATTTGGTTATCAACTCAATAGTTGACCTATCAACTTATAAATATTAGTGGAATTGAGTAGGTTATTTTTGTCAACTCACCATAATTCAACCCAATTCTTCCTCTCTCCCTCCAACATTTTCAGTGACTTCATCTCCATCAGCCACCACTGGCAACTACCATTGCCACACTCCAATAACCTACTCCAATAACTCCTTTGTGCAACAACCAACTCTAGCAATCAACTTCAGGCTCTGACAACTACCTTTGACGATAGCTCTAATAAAGATCGCCTTCGATGACCACCTTCAATGACAACCACCACTGACAACCAACATCGATACTCACCTTAGGCCACCAACTCTAACAAAGACCACCTTTAATGATCAGCTCCGGGACAATCACCTCTGAATGCCAATGGTGGATCCAAAACTTTAGATTAGGGGGCACAAATTCATATATGGATAAAAGTTTATAAACTTCTAGATTTGTATCTATATATGGTTCCTAAATTTTTTATTTTGTATGTAATATATCTTTTAATTTAAATTTTTTATTCAGTCAATCTCTTAGATGTTTAGAAGTTCAATGTAATATCACATATAAAAGAGCAATACTTAGGTTGCACCTAAGTTCCATTCTTCCCTCCTCTACCCATATAAAAAATATTTTTTTAATTGGATATTGCACGATATATAGAGGGTTGCACCAAAGTATTTTCCTATATTAAAGTTAACCTTGTGCATAATAGGTCTTAATTGGACATTTTATAAAGTCAATGTAACTATATTAGTTACAAAATTGAAAATTAAATTTAAGGCTCAATGAGATAGGAAATTAACTTTTTTGACCAATATAATAACTCTAACTTTAAATTTTGTAATATTTTTTAAACCAATAAAAATTTGAGAATTCATGGACTAGTTAACATTTATAAAAAATGATTAGATATAAAATTAGAAGTTTAGAGTCTTATTAGACACAAATTTAAAAATGTAGAGACTAGACTTATAATTGAGTTTTATAAAATTTAAAAAAAAAATTTATATACATTGATATACAGTCATTTGATAAATAGTACATAAAATTTCCCTGTAAGTATATGTTGGGTTTTATATCCCTAAACTCGTGGTTTGCAAGCAAATAAACAATTTACTGATTGTTAGTAAAATAATTTGTTGTTTTATTTTGTGTCTTAAATTTATATAACTCTATCCAATAAGGCAAAATCTAAGGATATTTACATGAGGCTTGAGCAAGTAATTTACATACAATGGATTATGTTCAAATAATAACCTAAATGGTCTATAGTAGATGGATAATGTTAGGTGACTTATTCTGGTGATACTATAAATACGACCCACTTTGTAATTGTTATAGACGACATAATCCAAATCATTCATGGGAAGACATGTGAGTGGAGGTATCCAACATAAAGAGTTTGTATAAGACTGAACCATGAAATGATTAATCTCTCTTTGTAAGTCCATTAATGGAAGAGATTAATATTCATAGGAAAATCATATGTAACTCAATTTTAATCCTAAATGAGTTATGAACTCTTATCTATGAGGATTCATCCTTTAATTTGTATGGGTGGGAGTGGCCTAAGCTATCGATTCAATATGCCAAACATTTTGAGGACTTGACCAAATAGGGAGCTAGGAACATAATTTTCTAAGATGGAACTCACTCCTTCCCATATAGGATATGTAAACCCCTTAACTTATTTTACTAGTTAATTAAGTTTAAGTCCTCTTAATTATGAGTTAAGATGTGAATTAACATCAGTGGAAAAGTAAGTTAAGTATAGTGAATAATGCATCTGAAATGTAAGAAGGAAAATTTTCTAAGTGTTATAACCTTATGTGTTCAGGTTGTAGCATGGTCAACGTGTAGAGAGAGGAGAGTAACAATGGTAAGCTGGAAAAGGCAAGAAAATATGTTAGTATGGGATGTTGTATTTTTTACCAAAGTAGAAAAAAGTTAACACTTAGGAAAGATGGAAGGTCTCATGCGTTGGAACTATGAGGCACCATGCGATTAACTTTGTATGCCATTGATGAGGGCTAAGCTGGCAAGTGGTGCGACAGAAGGTCTTGTGTTGAAGGGAGAAGGCTTGGGTAACTGAAGATTTTGAAAGTTGAAAAACTCTCGGCCAACTGAAGGAAAACCTGAGGGATTTCTGATCGATTATGGAGGAAATAATGCTCAAATTCTAGGGTAAGTAAAAGTTAAGATGTTTAGGAGCATTTTCTTTGAAATAAGTTTAGTTTAACAAATGTAGGAATTAAAGTCATGAAGTCTTAAAGTTTGAATTTGGAATGATGTTGTGGATGAATAAGCAGGCAGTTGCATATGAAGAACAAGCAAGCAGCTGACTCAGTGATGTTATGTGTTAATGCATACAACATAGCCAATCAACAACGAAGGCAATCTGAGTACATCGCATAGTGGACGTACGTCGAATAAACTGAGAAGTGTTTCAGCGCTTAACCGAGCATCTTGAGAAAAGATTCACAATTATTGATGACATGCAGAAATGTATGTCATCTTAGGCCTTTTATTTTGAATTTTGAGGGCTGTTAAGTAGAATATGCGGTAATTATGTTAGGAATTCATGAGAAAATGAGTTTGCGGCGTTCAGCATTGAGCATCTCGGCTAACCCATTATTATGCGTTATTATGCACTCAATTATCTATTTTTGTAGCTAACGCAGGAAGTGGATGAAAACGGGGGAGCCAGGCTATCACATAGACGACCGCATGCAGAGAAACTCTCCATCGCAGAGGCGAACGCATACGATCAACGCATGGGTGGTGCAGTGATCAACCACATGCGCCACCACATAGGAGCTGCAATTGTCAAACGATTGTGGTCATCGTGTAGAGTTGCGGTAATCAAGCGAAAGTGGTCACTGCACGATTGCGGCTACACGATAACGCATAATATAGGGATCAACGCAAGGTTGGTGGAATGAACACATCAATGCTTCTCTCAGAAAATTAAAAGATGATGTTGACATTTCACCTAACACACCGTTAGCAGCAGAGATTCAGAAAATGACTAACGCACCGCGAATGTCAGAATCAGAGCAGTCCATTAATGTTGTCGGCGATCCAAGCTCTATAAATAGAAGTCAATGAGTAGAATTTCAAAGTATCTAAGTTTTGGCCTTCGGGCGGATCCTTGTGATCCAGACGAACGCGTTAGAAGAAAGCTTGAGAGTTCTTCATCTCCCTCATCCATTTCGAGTGATGACCGGAGCCTTCGACCAGAGTTAGATCTCGAGAGAGTCAACTCCACCGCCCATCCATGGCACAACCGGCAGCCTTGACACACATATGCTGGAAGCAAGACATTGCTTCCAGTTGGTCATTCTGTTTTCTCTTCTTTTCTTATATTGTATTGTATTACATTTTGTAATTAAAGAATTAATACATTATGTGTTCAATGCATTTCTATGTTCCTTCGATTCCATCTCCATCTTCTTTACTTAGCATCCTTAACTTTCATTGCATCACTTAGTGAGATTGCTAGAGTATCGCATACTTAGTCATGAGGATTAGAGATATGAAGCATGTAGCAAATCATCGGAAGGTGTGCGTTGTGCGAGTGTGTGAGAAAAACTTATTTGCTTAGTGTGAAGCTATAGCAACGCTTGTACATAGGCTAATGCAATGCTTGTCTATGAGTAAAGTCAACAACAACTAACTACCCGGGAGGGTAAGTGGTTGGTCGCATTAAGCAGTGTAAGCATGTATTCAATAGAGATAGGAATAATCTTACGTCAATCAGGCTTTTGCGGTTACCTTGTCTTATGTATGCATCCATCGCACCTTTAGAGCTACTCGAGAGAAAGTCTAAAGAAAGAACCTAAGACTTGAGAGAGCTAGATTAGAATCGATGCTCGAGAGAGCTAAATTAGGTTTTCATAAGCAAGAATGAAGACTTAGGAATGAGCTCCGTTTTCTATTACACAGTGTATGCACCCTACGGAGAGGACAATGGCTACGTCCAAGAAGTAGGATATGGTGGCTATATGCGGTCATCTCGACCCTTTTGCATACACATCGCATACGTCCTAAATTTAGGCTCTAGTATGTGTAGCATGATCGCATAGCTTGTGTTGGCTGAGGTTGCCCTTGTGGTCACTCTTAAGGGTTGGGATGAAGACATCTCTAAATTTTATCTATTTTTCCATCCATTTACTTCACATCAACAGTTGTCGTGTCTCTACCTCTCATTCATACTTCTCATTGCGTTGTCTGTTAGTTAGGAGTAGGAGTAGTGTTAGCATAAAACCTCTCCATCATTCTTTTATTCAACCGCTGCAAACACATTACCGTATACATCTAGCTACAAGTCCCTGAGTTCGACCTTGGATCACCTGAGAAACTTGCGTTCGCGTTATACTTGGCATGAGTGCAAGAAAACTTGTGACAGGAACGTATGGTCATCACATTCATTCGTTAACGCATAGTTCACTCCAATGCATGACCACCGACGCATGATAATCAACGCATATGTTTAAAACATGCATCGCATATTGCATTCACTTAATTTAGTCGTCAAGTAATTGATAACTAATTTTTCGTCATCAATTATCCACCAAGTTATCAAGGTGAGGCATAAAACCTCCTTGGATAAATAGCTTAAGATAGTAGTGGTCCACATCCCGAGACCTAGCAATTCTACCAGTCAGTCAATTTTTAGACCCTTAGGAAGATTGCAGTTTAGGTGGCTCATAATGTTTTGTTATTGGTTCTCGTGTCCATATCAGAGAGTGGAAAAAAAAGAGTGGAGTTTGTGTTGTATTTAAGTCCGGTTCCCGAAGTTGTTGTGTATCTTGATGTTGATATTTTTGGTTAGCTATAAATTACATGATTAAAGTTGTAGCTGAAATTATTTGTTGAGTTCTAGAGAATTATAAATTGCTAATTAGGTTCAACGGGTGCTAAAAATTATAGGGTTCCAGGAGATTGTTGGATAGTTGTTATCATAAGAGGGTTGGCAATTAATATCTTCACATCTCGTCTCGGATTAAAAGGATAATCTGGAAATGGGTATGACAAGGTAAGTAAATGAATAGTTACCTTAAGTGTTGACTCTGATTTGAACAATTGGGCATCACCCTCTCATTAGCCCGAGAGAGGCTTGGTTTATAGTTGAACCATAAATAAATTATTCATTAGAGGATTAATAGTACTTAAGAATAAGAGGTAATTACGGGGGTTAATGTCACACCCCGCCCCAGACCGCCTTCTAGCCTAGAGAAAGGCGTGACTGCAGCAGTTACCAACCCTTGAGCTGATACTTACTGCCTAATAACTCTTGCAGAATAACTCTGATACCAATTATATTTCATATGCAACAGGACGTCTTTAGGCCCACAATATATTAACTTAGAAACATAATATGTTTAGAGTCATTACAACACTAAATTTACAAGTCCCAAAACCCACAAACCCTAGTCCCTATATGAACAATAGTAACATGTGTACAATATTAACCGTAACCACCTAGGAAATGGTTACAAGTCTTTTAGTCCTTTAGTGGCAGAGCAGACGCAGAGCTATCTTCAGAGGATTTGATCGCTACCTTGGGGGGGAAAAACAAAACATTTGAAAATGGGATGAGCTTACGCCCAGTGAGTGAACGAGAAAACATAGTAAATTCTCATGCATAATTTCAAAAGATAGTTTTATCTAAAATATAATTTAATGCAGCAAAAACAATTTCCAAGTGTAATGTATATAAAAATATTTTAAACATAAAACAGTAAAATCATTTCTCAAATCAAAGTACTGTATAACTGGTAAAATAATCCCAACACCAACTACTAGTCCAGAGAGAACCCTTTTGCTCAATCTCTGACTTTATTCACCTGTGGCCACATTAGGTACTACTACTCAGATACCTTCTCCTTGTACTTCAGTATCGAGCTACTAGGATACCTTCTCCAACGTACTTCAGTATCCCGTTGGCTTGGTACCTTCTCAAACGTACTTCAGTACCAATAGATACCTTCTCCTTGTACTTCAGTATCTAGTTGGGTGATGCCTTCTCCTTGTACTTCGGCATCGCATTTTACCAAAACTATTTATAAACAACTTTTCTCTTTAAAGCATGTACAGTATAACACATATACAACATGGCTTTAAAGATGGTAACGCATGCTGGATAAAATCAATACATATACATATGTAAATAGTTTTTCAACAATATGCATACGTTCAAATCACAATTCAAACTTGCTTGGAAACCACTTTATAAAACTAGTAGGCATGAGAATATTTTCGAAAACATGCTTTCTGTAAAACGTTTGTAATAAAACCAGTTTAAAATGTTTTAGTTCGAAAAAATTTTAGCCACTCACCTCGATCTCTTAGGAGCTTTTCACTCTAGTAGCTCCTTGGGCCCCTTTTCACCTCTAGAATCCAGATTCAATTTACAGCTTAGATTACTCATAGTTTCGAACCTTATTTGGAAATATTTCCTTCTACAAACGTATTCTAAAATTTCTCAAGAAGCTTACCCTAAAATTTCAGCTCAGAAATTCTCGTGGTTTGGCCGGAATCACAGAATCTTCAAGACTGGCCCAGACTGATCTGACAGTCTGACCCTTCTGCCTTCTTTTTAATCTCCAGCCCGGTTTCTTTGAGCTTTTTCCTCCGGCAGCCCTACTCTGAAGACTAGACTTCCAGAGCTTTCAGATGGCTTTAAAATCACTCCAAACGCATGAGTAGATTGGAAGATCTCCTCGTCCAAAGTTGACACATTCCTCTGAACCCTCATTGCCCTCTACTTTCTCTACGAAATTTATGATTTTTGTGTGATTTGAAAATGAAATCCCAACTCCCTATTTATAGGCGTTCAAATTTCTCGTGGGATTGACAGCACCTACTTGGCTGCATGGCCAAATATTTAATCCTCCCTTTATCAACATAAGCTGACTTCACCTTGGTTCAATATGTTCTTCCCAAACGCATCCAATATAATTTCTTAGGGTTTAAGAATTTCTCTTAATCGGACACCTAAATTTTAATTGACGTTTGCCCTTATGTCTTCAAGCTTTGTTTGTATTCAAATTAGGGTTTTTAAATGCATAATCCACCCCAAAGCGTCTAAATACCTCGCCCAGAAGCTTGCTCAGCCGTTCAATGCATAGGCGAGGCGTGGGCATGACGTTCGAATCGGACAAAGCAAGGCTAACGCATAGGCGCTCTAGCTCTTTCCGCTCTCGGCAATTTCGCTCTCTCCATTCTCGGCTGTTCGCTCTCTCCCACTTTCTAGCTCAAAATCTCGCTCTTTCCAAGTTTCTCTCCAACCTTCTCTCCTAGTTTCTCTTCAATCTCGGCAGTGTCACTCTCTCCAACTTTCTCTCCCATTTTCTCTCCTATCTCACTCTCTCCCAGTTTCTCTCCAACTTTTATCTCCACTCTCGCTCTCTCCAGCTTTCTCTCCAACTTTTCTCTCCACTCTCGCTCTCTCCATCTTTCTCTCCAATCTCGCTCTCTCCAACTTTCTAGCTCAAAATCTCGCTCTCTCTACTCTCGCTATCTCCCTCTTTCTCGCTGGTCTTGCTCTCTCCCATTTTCTATCCAATCTCGCTCTCAACGATCTCGCTGATCTCACTCTCAATGATCTCACTCTTAACTACTGCGAATTGTTTGTCTCCGTGCAACTTCTACACGTTTTTTTTTTCCAGATTTTTTCCAAAATAATTTCCCATATTTTTCTCAGTTCTTCAATCCTTTCTTCAACCATAGCGCATTTTACATAACTTCTCTATACTTAGCCGAAATTTTTCAAACTCAATTTTCATATTTTTTTTTTTTCAAATCCCCATTCCTTCTTCACCATTCCATACTAACTTTCTCATCAACCTACTTATTATACAAATTTCATTACAATTTTACCAATTAAAGCTCAACTTAAATTATTCAAAGAAAATCTACTTAACACTTAGAAATTTTCTTCCCCTTAACTTAGGATAACTTTCACTTAGTTAATTCCTTTTATCACTTGCTTAAGTAAGGAAAATAGAAATCCAGGTTACACAGTTAAACGGACATTTGACCCAACTGTAATTACAAGCAACTCATGAAGGATTGACTATGTATAATGCAACATATCCTATGGTGCTTAAGAGTGCAACTATAGGTCTATAGTGATTTGTCTTATAGTTAATGAATGTTGATTAATTAATTAAAGAGTTTAATTAATTAAACTTGAATCATTGAAGCTTATAATTTATAGGTTCATTAGGTCCCTTTGCTAGCTCATAACGAATAAATAAGGACCAATGTTTTGAAAAAATAATTTGAAATGTTCAAATTAATTGAGAAAAATGTATGTTAATTATATATGATACAATTAATATAAAACATAATATCTAGTTAATAATAAATAAGATTCAAATTTAAACTATATAATATGATTCAAATTTAAATTAATATAAGTAAGATTCATTTTAGAACTATACTTATATACTAATATGTATAAAATTCATATTAAAACTATAGGTTAAGAGAAAAATATACATTTAAATATCATTCAAATCTTTATTATGTTAAATATGAGATATTAATTAAATTAATTATTAGATAATTAATTAATTAAATAAATAAATAAACAAATTGATAGCTCCCCCTTAATGAAAGGAGAGTGGAAAGGTAGGCAGTTGCTCTCTCCCTTGCGTTAAAGTCGCACAAAATAATTCTTTGAAAGATTATGTCTTTGATGGGTACTCTCTCTCAAAAGTTCTTAGTAGAATTCTCTATATTTTGAGGTTTTTCCCTTCTCATTTCCTCATTTCTTTTTTCTCTGTCAAATTGATTCCCACTTGGATTTTAACGACATAGTGAGGAAGACATTTTGGAGACGTTTTCAACCAATGAGAAGATCAAAGAATTGGAGAAGAAGCTTTAAAACAGGAGAGGAAACTGCAAGGATATCTCTCTTCTAATTTCAATTCATGCTTTGCCATCAAAATTACAGCATATGATGTGTGTATTTTTCCTATATTTTTCATCTTCCCAAAATCAAAATCGCTTCCACTTAGGATTTGATCCCTTCAATATATACATGTGAAAGAATTAAAATGGATGGGCTACCTAAGGCTCTAACCTTGAACGCAGGGGGCCACAGAAATATATATAAACTAAACAAATCCTAAACCAATCATTTGGGAGAGATGGGCAACTCCAACGATGGGGTTTGAACACAGGACTTCTTAAACAATTCTACTGGTACCATCTTAAATCACCAATTAACCCTAAACCTTAAGCTAATAGGTAAAAGAAAATATGATCTTATATGATCTAAAAATCTCTAACGATTAACTCTAATGACTATATACTAAAAGAAAAAACAAAAACAAAAAAAACTCAACTGGTGAATGTGTTTTCAAATACATATTTAAAATCACTCGTGTATAGTGTTTAATAATTGTCTTTTATAGTAATTTGACATTGAGAGATTGTTTGAGGATGATCGTATCATATTTAGAGACCTAATTGTCATAGGCAATTGGAAGATTGTCTGCTTCTTAACAATCTCACCATAGTTTAGGAAGAGGTAATATTTGCAGTTACTTGGTAAGGCTAACTTGACTATTTTAATGAACAGTATCTTTTTGTATGCATAAAAGTGACCCATATTTATCCGTTCATATATACATGTATGCATACATATGTGCATATATATATATATATTTTGTGAACATATAAATAGACTATTGATAACAAACTCACCTTTTGTACATATTCAACTCATACATTTATTACTTACTTGCACAAACCATCCCTCAACTATTTCTTTGGTTGATGCAATTTGAGAATTTTGCTTATAGAACTTAAATTGCACAAAACAACTTTTTGGGGTACATTTTAATACTTGTTTACAATGTGCACTTACACTACGATAAATTTGAATGGGATTCCAATAAAGATACCCTCCTCTCTGAATTTTTGGCTCAAACCCCTCTAAGGCCTTTGGATGGGTGACCATGTAAACATCTAACTTATCCCTTAACCTTGGAGAAAAAATGCCCCACATCACATTCAAATATGCTCTTTGAATTTGTATTTCATTCATAGTTTCATAGCATATTACAAAACAGAACTCAAAAAAAACAGTCCAATTAAGAGTATAGCACTTGGATTCTCACTTACTTTTTACGACTTTTCCCCTTCTTTGCTTTCCCTTTCCCTTTTGCTTTCCATTTCCCTTTCCCTTTCTTATCCGTTGCTTGGGACAAACTGGGTTCAGCTTTCACACGTTCCACACCTCTACATTCTTCAGGGCTGCTATCATTACAATCTTGATGGACATTCTCATCATCTTCGACATTCTTGATACCCGACATCTGACCTACTTCCATTTTAGGATCGTCATCTAGTAGTTTAGTCAACATAGGCTCTAACTTCATCCTCCTTGAATATAAACTCTTTGAAATCAATATCGCTTGAGTTACATTTTCCTCCGGCTCACTGATATAAAATTCATTTAACAGCGGAATGTTAGCACCGATAGGCAATGATAGAAGCGGAAGAATATTAAATTAAGGCTTATATGAAGAGAGTGTATAAAGTTGGTTACCTCATGCTTAAAGCAGTAGACAGCAAATTTAATTGATTAAGCAAGCCATCCAATTCTTCAAAAGAAATCTCTTTCTCTGATTTGCTTCTTGCAGCAGTTAAATGCTGAAGCCATTGTTCCACATCCATCTGCAAGAATAAACCACAGAAAAAGTATCAAGTAAATTTCAATTGGATGCTTTCACTTGGTTCATATGATGATGTCGGAAAAAACAACCACGAGTGTTAAGATTAATTACCAAAATTCATTACCTTGACTTTCGAGGCATTTGACAGTTTGCTCTTTCCATCTATTTCATTCTCTACCAACGTCAAAGCTTCAAACATTTCCCAAAAGCCAGCAGGCTTAGGTGAATTTCCCTCATTTTCATAATCAGATTTCACCTCCTTGTTTTCATATAAAGCCAAGCTAGAAGATGGAAGCTGGATAACTTCACCTGGATCACACCCTTTTACTGATTGTATTCCACCGGTAGTAGAAGTAGTGTCTTGAACTTTGGGAGTGTTGGCTCGATGCTGCAAAGTTTCAGCTTCCTTTGGGAATAAAACCTTCATTATGTCGTCGATACAATGGTTGATCTTCAAGTTGACAAGGGTTGCATCTCTACAAATGAATTGCTTGTAATTTCCATCTGAACTAACAATTACCATTGGGTTTCCAATTCCCTTGAAGAATCCAGCAATCATATTTATATTCTCAGTTGGTACATAAAAACCTCTCTTTCTCTTAAGTGCGTCACAAAACTCCCGAGGTAAATGTTCAATGATGTAGTTGCGACCAAGCAGATTGCGGAGTACATCAAAGCAAATGCCAAAGTTGAGATGAAGTAAACATATGACAGCAACCAATCTCCGCACTAATATCGGGTAGTCCTCCTTCAAGTTTGGATGTGTCTTTCTTGTCCAATCCTTTGTTGTTTTCATGTCGAAAAGAAGATGTTGCAGAATATTAGCCAAAGTTCCAACAGGAGCTTGAAAGGAATGTCGCGTTTGAGCTCCTAAAATGGAAGTTAAATTGGAATTTTCTTTGTGGCAGATAAGCCATTCAATAAAAGAGGATTTTGTAGTGATGAAGTATCCCTTCATGGATGATACCATGATCAAAAGCCTCTCGACAAGGTACATGAAAAAGAAAGGCGAAATAAAATCTCGCTCCAGGACCCAATTTGCATTGTACATGTCTCTCAGAGCTTCGTGAAACCTCCACACCAAAGAAATTTCTTTTGAAGGGTTCCCTCTCGGCTCCTTTCCTACACGCTTACTTTCACAAAGTTCTCGAATGAATGCACTCCAAGGAGGATTCTCTCGCAACCAATTCAATATATTTACACACAATTTCTTATCGAGTTTTATAGATCCAAAAATCAACATTGCAACCCTTCCAATTTGGCCATAAGTTGGCTTAATTGTTAGCTGAACATTCTCCATGATAGTTTCGGCCATCATATTCTGACAGACATCGGTAAGTCTTAGACATATTAAATTTTCCTTCAAAGATACTTGATGATCTGATGGGAAAAGATGACTTTGGATTTCCCAAGTTGCCATTTTATAGAATCTATGTAGCATCTGCTTATCATGATATCCATGCTTCAAATGTGTGCTCTCTAGAAGGAATTTCGTAACTTCAAACATGAGAGTGAGAAGCCTACATGAAAGAAATGTGGAGAGCCGACTTTTCTTGGAGAATTTATAAAGGTAGTCAAGCTTTTCTAAAACCTTGAGCCCAGAAGTACTTAATTCTGAAGACCAATAGTTCTTGGTAAATAAAGAAAACTGAGTAGCATCAATGGAAACCAACTTCCCATTCCTATGAAAGAATCTTTCATCCACATTTTTGGCCCAATCAGCATTTGAGTTTAGCAATATGTGACGATTGTTCAGCCTCCAAACACCAAAAAAGTTTAAACAAAACTCGCTGTAAGGGTCGACATCATTCCCACCAAGACACACAAGGCTCTCAATGACATTTAAAATTCTATCCTTCCAACAACGCCAAAAATAAACCAAAGTTTCAATAGACACCTGGTTTTTCAAAACCATTTCTTTCGAATGCTTGGTTAGATCAGAAACCAGTTCATCTTCCAAAGTGTATTTTGATGTATTCAAATGAACATCCAAAATTTTTCGAAGACTTATCATTTCACCTCTAAAATTGTTGTGGCTTTCAGCCGCATTTAGATATCCTGCCAGAGCTTCCAAGTTATCGTTTTCATTCGATATAATGTCTGCCTCTGTGCATATGTAGTCGTATAGATTTTTTGACTCATTTTCTGCTAGGGACTTGGCCTTCTTCAAGAACTCTTGCTTTTGTTTAAATTGCTTCAAGGGCCAACCTTTACTTCCGGGAGACCAAAGAGAGTTGGCAAGTACGTATTGTACAAGAAGCATGGAGGCCTCACTAAAATTTCCTGCCTTACCTAGAAGATCAACTACTTGAAGTAAATTAGCTTTTGACTTTGCTATCTTTACTGCCTCTAAGAAATTACCAAGCTCTTCTTCCAATAAAAGGATCTCATCTAGGCAATTCAAGGACTTCAAGAAATCACGCATCAAATCCACAGTTCGAAAACTTCTAACCGACTTCATCATGGATCTACTGTCTTTACAGTTGTGAAAATGAAGAGCACATTTTTCCAAAAATTCTTGTTCAAGGTTCTCTACTTCACTTTTGAATCCATGGTGATCACATCCAGCATCTTGTTTCCAAGATAAAATGTATTGCAAACCAATGTCAAACAATTTCCCTTCCAAGCAAACATTCAAACATGCAGAAAAGCAATTTCCTCTAGCGTAAACATCGGCAGCACGGTCATAGCATTTTGCTAGATGAAAACACTCCCCTGCCCTCTCTAGTTTCCCACATTTATCCTCAAAAATCGCCCCTACAAAATTTACAGCTTTTTAATTACTACTTATAACCCAAACAACAATTGTTACGAAAACACAAGGAGAAAGGGAAAGAATATCATTGTACAATGAATCCTACCATCAATGAACAAACAACATAATAACCTGCCTATACATCACAAAGTTTGGTTTAATAACGTTTAAAACCAAAATTTGACACAAACATCACCAATCACCAGCATGGAGTAGTTAGCCACATCTCATTAATTGTATAAACTGACAAACACCGATAAACTCTTTGCTTTTCAATTAGGGCAGTAGATGAAACTTGAAAGAAGATCAAACAAACAAGTTGTAAACGCATGACAGGTTATAAAGAAAATTCAAATTCTATTTGTCTTACATCCACAAACAATGTGAAATTTTTCTAAAACAAGAAATTGATACACTAAATTTTATGAGTAGCAAAGATTGTACTTGCCTGCCCTTTCAAACTCTCCAATATCGAAAAAGCATTGGGCAGCAGAATCAGCCTTCCCAATTGCTTCATATATTATCGCTGCTTCTCTGAGGATTGCATTAGCTTCTACAGGATTGGTATTGTGGATATGCTCTGCAAAAGCTCTAAGACCAGAGGCCTTGGATCTTTTTTCCCAATAACTATCTTCAGCTCTTTCAAAACACATTGTTGCCATTTTATAGTTGCCCTCGTGATATAGCTGTGTAAAAGATAAAGAGAGTAGATTTTGGGCAAGTATATAATCTAAATAAATCTCTAACAACCTTGCACAAGGAAAACAAACATCATACAGCACCAAGAAAAGGTATATATGCATGACTTTGGGAGATAGGTTCTCTCTTTTGGATGATCTTCTAGACTGATGTATTTAAGCAAAATGTTTTTCTTCTAATAAGCCCTTTAGCTAAAGGAAAATTAGAGCGTATTTAGAAGCTCTATCTCAATAATAAGTGCTATAATGAAAATAACATTATTCATGTTGAAATAAGGGGTTTTTACCCTAGGGGCGATTCTCTTTCTATGTGTTCCTTTTATTTTTAGGTTCCTGTCAGATCTATTTATATATGAATCTTGGTTATGTTGTAAGTGTGATAAAAAATTAATAAAATTCTCCCATCGTGGTTTTTTCTCCCGACCTAAGGTTTTCCACGTAAACCTGGTGTTTATTTTTCCCTCCCTTATTTTTCAATATGGTATCAGAACAAGGGGATGAAACCCGAGGCCCGATAGAAGAAATTCAATCATCAACCCTAACAGGGGATGGACCAACGCAGAAGAGACGAACGCCGCTGCTATAAAGGCTACCGTTGATCGTTACCTTAGGACGATTCTCAAACCACAGCAGCCGATTGGAAGCCCAACCGTGCCGCAGCCTCTCTAGAAGCCATTTCTTCTCCAGAAACCCATTCAGACCCAACCGACTGGTGTCCGGCAGCTGGCTTCCACACTTGTGTTAGCAAGTTGGGCCTTATCGATATTTATGTCCTAACTTGCGAGGGAGTGTTGAAATAAGGGGTTTTTACTCTAGGGGCGTTTTAGTCTTTTTACGTGTTTCAACTATTTTTAGGTTCCTGTCAGATCTATTTATATCTAAGACTTGGGTGTGTTGTAAGTGATAAAAAATTAATAAAATTCTCCTATCTGGTTTTTTCTCCTTCACCTAGGGTTTTCCACATAAACCTGGTGTTTATTTTTCCTTTTATTTTTCAATAATTCATACAAAGTACTTAATAATAAATCACTTTGATGTTTGGTTTAAGATTTTAAGAAGTAATTTTGTACACCTTAATACTTCTATAATGATCAAGCATATCAAATATTTCTAAGATTCTAAAATTTAAAAAAAAAAATAGAAAACAGAACAAAATGTATTGAGAACTTGAAAGATTAGAAAGAAAAATTGTATGTGCAGAAAGAATATAAAAAAGAGGACATAAAGAGACAGATTGAGAGGAAAAAACGTATTTAAGCAAATTTAGTAAGTGTTTTCAATAAGTTAAAGAAAACTTATTTAAGCAATTTTAAAAGTAATTTGACAAGCCAAACCAAGAACTTGGTTGAGCAACACATTTTCTATTCAATGTATGTTTCCATATAGAAAGTGGGATCAAAGCAAGAAAATCAATACTAGAAAGATATATATGTATGCATGTAAGCAAGAAAATCAATACTAGAAAGATATATATGTATGCATGTATGTATGTATGTATGTATGTGTGTGTATATATATACACTTAGTAACCACCTAGTAAAGCACAATCAAAGAGTTCCATGCTAATTACATTTCCTATGTTATCTTAACATCAACAGAATTAGAAATAAAAAAATATACTAACCTTAAACCCTTGTGACCTCCAATCCTCCTTACTACTCGAAGCTAGCATAGATTGTGCAAGGGAATCATTCAACTCTTGAACTTGCACCACACATTTTCCTTTCCAATAATCAAACAGAGGTTCAGAATGCTCTCTTGTATCCTCACAAAACCAAAGTCTCTGCCTCGTACGAGTCACCGCAACGTACAATTGCTTCAACTCAGAGCACAAAACGTTATGTTTTGACTTGCTAAATCGAGGGATAGACTGATGTAAGCTGGAGTCCAGCTTGCCTAGTTCCTCCATATAATTGTAAATAACCCTCCACTTGTTTTTCAATGGTGAGGAACCGAAAAAGTTGTATAACAACACATCCTACAAGTAGAAGCATGAACAAAACAGGAATTTCAAATCAAAGAATTTTAGACAATGAGGCTGCTACAACCTAGCTAATTTTTTTTTAACTATGTTATTGAGTGGAATGAGAATTTACCATAGAAAATCCCATCTGATCTTATAGTAAAATATAAAAGATGTTTTTACCTGAAACTCGAGTCCCTTGCACTCCATAATGGTAAGGACAAGTGCTTTCTTTCCAACAATATTCAAGATTTCCTTTTGGGCAGATTCATCACGCACCAATATTACCTGCTCAGCCCCGAATCCTTCCATATTGCCAACATTACTTCTATTTCCAAAGATCATTTTAATTGCATTTTCATTGTTTCCACATTCGAGCAGCACGGGGGATTCCCCAGAAATACGACTAGTCTCAGGCTTCAAAATGTCGATCGATTGTGGGAAAAAATGATAGAGAAGATCAATTACGCTCTGTGATAGATTAAGAACTCCAGCATGCGTTCGGAAATTTTGACTTAAATGAAATATCTCTGAAATGTGTCCTTTATCTTCTCTCTCACGACCCCCACTCCTTATCTTTGGTAATACAAACTTTTTGTAAAACAAAGATCTTATATCCTGGAACCTAAAATCAATTCCCCTTGCAATCGTCTGAGCTGTATCACCTGAAAAGACGAATCCTTCTTCAACATTTCTGCAGACATAACTGAAAAGAGCGAGTTGACTCATGCTCAAATCCTGCACTTCATCAATATAAATAAAATCCATTTCATCACCCTCATATCCTTGAATTCTAAGGCGAAGATGCAGATCAATAACAAAATCACCCAGATCAAACTCTCTATTTTCCATCTTCAACTTCTCATAACTTTGGAAGATATCATAAATTGTCTCTCTCTCCTGCCTAGTTAAGCTGGATGTTCGACACTGGGACAGTAAAACATAATCCTCTTTACTTAATTTTCCATCACTTGCATCAATGGCTCGAGGATCGCCTTTTATATGTGAAAGAATCTCAGTGAAAACCCTGGAGCAATCTAGCTTTCTGGTGAGTTGGGTATTGAAATGGGGCCAATAAGAAGAACTAAATCGATCATAATTAACTTCATTCTTTCTTATAAAAGATTGCAATGCAATAGATCTTGAACCGTGAGTTTGACCATATACCAGTTGTCTTGCATCACAAAATCTCTCAAAATATGAATTGTGCAAAGTTCCATCCAGCATCATCAAGAACTTGTAGAAAGTTATCACAAGTGGATATGACTTGGTTGTAATATTAGCCAAGGAATTTGGGACATCCATGAATTGTGCTTCTAAGTCATCCATATTTTCCATGTCAAATGCAGTTGTTCTCTTAGTATCCTCACCACAAGCATGGCTGTTAATGATAAGAGTAAAATACATTAAACTCAATACAACATAATCAAAAAGTTAAGTAAAATGAAGCTATAAATGAAATAGAATATTAAGATTGAACAGTGCTACATTATAATTTTATCTATTTTCAAAATACCATTGTCTAAGTGATTTGAAAGAGAAATGGCTGTATTTGATATGATCATTCTTCATTTTGATGTCTTGTGACAACAATAATCTAGTTTCAAAACTACAGAAAAAAAAAAAAAGGTTGAAATTCTATCTAACTTGTTACCATAAAATTAATCCTTTCAAATGAATCTCATGCAAAGAAGGGAGAGTATTAATGTTAGTCAGACAGGGAAGACAAAAAAAGACAGATAATAGCAACATTTTCTATGTTTCATGTCCTACCTTTTCAAGTGAGATACATGTTGTCTGACAGCATAACAAAGTTTTGGACTAACTGTCAGGAAAAGCTGCCGCAAAACAGCACCATTTTCCTTGGCTGGAATCTCTGAAATCTCACTTTTTCGACCAACTTCTAAACTCGCACAATCCTCAACTCCATAGGATCCTGAAACCAAATAATGCAACTTTTCCTTCTGATACAACTTCATGGTCAATACAGTAGTTTTCCCAGTTCCAGACCGTCCAAGGATGAAAGTGCTTCTGGGATAAAGAATTATCTCGAGTTCTTCTTCTGTTACTTCAAATGGAAGATCCAACTCAATGCCATCTCTATCCGAAAGCAAATGGCTCACCACACCAAATGATAAGGAGTAAAATTTCATCAGTAACAAGCTCTCTTTGACCTTTGAATTCTCAACATAACTTCTGCCATCATAAGCAGCACCTTGTAAGTTGTCCCCATTTGAATTGTCAATGCGACTCTTGTACCGTACAAGCTCCAACATGAATGCCCAAGTTTTGGGAACTTCCAAAACATCCCTATTCATGAAAGAAAATCCAAATAGTTGAGAAACCATTTTGAAGCAAACCACAAGATATGAACCATATTAAATAAAAATTCTTTCTTATTAACATTAAAAGAGATGTCCCCACAACAATCCTACATACCCATCATAGCATATTTCTTGACAAAGATTGATGTATTCATCAGTGTATGAGTTGAATATACTCTCAAGAGATTTGACCAATTTTGAAATATCCTCCAATGGCAAGACATCCCAAATTCTCAAAACTTGCATGTACGCTGACTTTTTTACTATATCAATTGCACAAATAACATAGTATCGCTCGACCTTGATTTTCTTCAAAATCCTTGTTGAACTCCCACATACCAAATTTAAATCTCTAGTTTTAGGCCTCCAACCGCTGGAAAGTTTTAGTAGAAGATTTAGAACTTTTTTCTTGATCTCAACTGTTGACAATTTCTTGAAAGATTTCAAAAATCTATCACTGAATAGAACCTATAGATGTAAAAATAAGAGATAGCAAAAAAGTTAGTAGAATAAATAATGAAAAAATAACTAATGAGAAACTCAGTTGGTACTGAACCTTCCATCTTGCGTTTCTGAAAAGAATACTATCTCCTTTCAGTAAATCATCTAGTTGGTCAAACTCTTTCTTTACATCCACTATAGCTTTGGCTAGGTTCTCATCATCATCGGCGTTGAAGAAACAGCCACGATCCTTAGCATCGCAGACCAAATGAGCCCAAGAAGCCTCACTATTTGACAACGTTTTATCGTTCCCTAGTATCCACAGGCAATATCTGATGCATACCCATGGCCAGTAAGTATTCTCCAAATATAAGATAAGATGAATATAAACTTACAAAGCAAAAATTGTAATCAACATCACCTAGCCCTTGTAAGAGCAACATTTGTCCTTTGATCAAAAGATAAGAATCCAACTGAAGAATCTCTATTTGATCTAACGGTTGAAATAATGATTATGTCTTCCTCGCCACCTTGAAAGCCATCAACAGATTTGACCTTCACTCTAAAGCCATCAAGGTTATCGTACTTGTGTCCAATTTTCTCTTGAATTGTAGTTACTTGAGCAGAATATGGGGAGATAAGACCAATGCTGAGCTTCCCTTTTGAACTTGTCCACGCTGTAGGAACAGTGATGAAACCAAAAATACAAACTACAGTCAGAAAATTGATTTCTTCTAACCATTCTATCGTATTTTTCATATAATTAACTTCTTCTAATCTTCTATGCGGATATTCTAACTTTTTCCTAACACCCTTGAAAGGTTGCTTCTCATCTAATTGATAATTCAATGGAATTTTCTATTGTTAGAATCTTAAGGGAGTCATTCAACCTTTCATAAAAGTCAAACTAGACATACCTTTGTACAAACTTCGCACAATTTTCAAAGCGACAGCCACCTCGATCATATTCTTTCGACTGTGTCCAATATCACCTTTCTCTTCTTTTCCATACTTTATGTTTATGAAAGAATAGGGCCCAAACATAGATCCCAAAAGATAGTTCTTCTGATAGTTTGAACTTTGAACATTAGGACTGTCCACGATCTGGCTAAAATAGAATTTCGAATTTGGAAAGAAGCTTATGGATGGGTGCATTCTGTACTGCACATTGAGAAGGTGTCTAGGATGGCCCAAAGAGCTAAACCGTTCAAATAAACTTCTTCCAAAGCCAGCAACATCAGCAAGCTTTAAATGAAAGGAGTAAAAAAGTTAGAACTCAAGTTTAGAAAAGGGTGATTGTTAACAAAGAAAATAGTAAGCTCACGTATTCTACCTTGCTTTTAACCATTGCTGGTAATTGGCACTCATCACCTATGAGTACAGCATGCTTAATATTTGGAAGTTGAAATGCAATCGCTGACTCGCACTCTTTCAATTGTGCTGCTTCATCAATTACTATTACTTTGAAAGGATCTATCGGCTTAGAATGTAACTTATACGAGCTTGAAGAAGTGGAAAAGACCAAGGAAGCATTTTGAAAGCAAAATTGCTCGAGCGATAAACTGCTTTCAACCCGAAATTCAAGTTCAGCGAAGGAACAATGAAGAGATTTCAAACCAGAAAGGCAACCACTTCTTGTCATGTTAAACAGGTACATAAAATCAGTAGATGTTGTACAGAGATATTCACTAACAACAGGACGTCTAAAAAGATCCTCAAGTACATTAGAAACAACAGATTCTCGAAACAGTAAACCTTCAAAGCAATCGAGTGATATAGAAAGGGAAACCATGCCATGCAAACCATGCTCCAAAATGCCTTTCCTAGGTAAATGAGTACTTAAGATTGCAAGACACGTTCGGAGTTGAGATGCAGCAGACATAAACCTCTCTCTTGCAAATTCAAGAAAAGATTTGCTAGCCACCGTGTCATCTATGGCTTTCCTCATGCAGACCTCTTCATCAGTTCCTTCATCATCAACACATTTTTGTTTTAGTTCATTTTCCAAGAAAATGACATACTGAGAAGCACAATCTTCAAGAAAATCTGTCATGGATGCAAAACAATGCCTCCAACCGGTGAGGGGACCAAAGCACTCTGCAAGTTTTTTAACTCGATAATCCAAATATATTGCTTCAACATTTGAGCCAAGTTTGAGTCTCTCCTTATTCCCAAATAAAAGAATATCTCCAAAAGAATAGTATAAATCTGTTCCAGATCTTATTTCTTGCAACTCCTTGACCAAATCAAGGACTCGTGTGGCAACTTCCACAATGGCAACATTTGTTGGAGCGACTATGATAGTTTTGCACATGTTCTGCATTAGATTTAAAAGCAGCACACTTATAGTCTTCGTCTTCCCAGTCCCTGGTGGCCCCCATATAAGGTCAACAGTAGATTCACGCTCAAAACTCACTTTGTAAAGGGATGACAAAACAGCTCTCCTTTGAGAGGCATTTAATGATGAGAGAAAATTGGAATTCAAATTTTGATCCAGAAGGCTAGACATGTCGTGATCTTCAGCATCCTGTTTTTCCTAAAATATAAAAAGGTAGCTTCTTACTTCTCAAGAAATGCAGGAGTTCAAACATTTGCGATATATAGAATTCATACATGAGATATAATTTGATTGCATTAAAAAAAAATAACGATAATAAATAAAATAATAGATTAACTTTATTTTGGTGTTCTTGGTTAGGGAAAACCAAAGATTTTAAGAGATGCAAAACAAATCTTCATAAGTTATAAGATGATACCATTTATGTCTCTCTTGCTTGGTGCAAATTCCACAGTCTATTATGTAATTATAGTTAAACAAGATCTGAAATCAATGAAATTTTTTGTTGTAATCTTTTTATAACATGACAGACTACTCTGTTTCTATATTCCCTTCTTTTACAATTTTTACTTATTTTTATATAATAATTAAAACAAATCCTTCCATCTTTTTACCAGAAAACAAACAAATAACACAGAAATTTACCAGAAAAGTCACTCACCAATGGATGGGGGCATAGAAGTTTCCTGATAATATTAGAATTTACATTCATGTGTAATGCATTCCATATTCTTTGGCTTGGGACTATGTTGAACAAAAAGACCACAAACATCAATTTATCGATTATTTCCGAGTTCTGAACTGATACTTTTACTTTAAAAGAAGTGGAGGTGAGATTATCCTCATAATCATCATTTTCTGAGATTTTATGAACAGTGGCTAAACTCCAAGATTTTCCCATTCTTTGCAAATCTGAAGGAAGTTGAGGTTTGACATCTGCCAAAACAAATACATCTCCAGTTAAGACTTTGTATGACTCCTTCCCGTTGAATTTGTTCTTCCATCCTTCAACTTTGCAATCATACAATCCGGTATCATACGGCTTACACTCTTCCAAATAAATCACTTCAGCATACGGTGCAGTCGATATAACAACCACATCCAAGCAAGAACAGAGCTGAGCTCTAGTCTCCTCAAGTAAAGGATAGACATATGACCCAAAATAACTCTCAACAGACTCAAAAGTATCTGGAATCATTTCAATCTATTGAAAACAAAAAAGATAAAAATCAATAAACTACTTACAACTGACTTGAAGACTATTACAAAGTAAAATCATACATTTATGATATAGCCAAGTGACGTAATCCAACATTATGATTTTGAATCCAACAAAAACTGTAAACAATAACAAACAGCCAGGAAACTCGTTCGAAATCGAAACTCACCTAAACTTTAATGCTTAGGAAGTAATTTAGTTAAACTACACAACAGACCAAGATGACCCAAGTAGGTTATGGGGCAAAGCTTATCATCAACAAAATAACACAAAAAAGAGAGCCCTCAATGCATCAAACAAGAAAAGAACACAATGAATGGAAAGAAAATTGGTAAAAGAACAAGTCAATGAGAGAAAAAAACCTTATCTTGGTACAAATTTTCATTGAAAATATCTTCAAATGACCAAGAAAACAAAATATCAGTCAACCCCAAATGGGTTTTCTTCTCCTTCTTGATTTCATCCATGGTCCTTCCTCTGTTTTCTGCAAAAACCAAAATGCTCTTAAGAAACCAAACATTTCACAAACCCATTTCAGAAAAAGGCACAAAAACCACTAATAACCAAATAATATCTCCATATCTACACACCATTCTTCAAGTGAAAGAAAGGAAGAAATTAAACATAAGTTTTTTTTAAAAAAGAAAAAAGTGATGGTGACTGAGAATGGTACAAAAGAAAATTAAAAGAGAAAAAAAGAGGAAAAGGGTATATAGAAACAATCAAAATTCGTACAGATTTTGACTTGGAAAGACCCAAGTCTTTGCTCTTGTAGAAAAATGCAATCGGATTTGAGGGTTTTCTTGCTTTGTAAGCTCTATTGTTGGAACCATTTGTCTGATTTTTCCCGCCTCAGAGAAATGCTGTGAAGAAAGCAAAATGAAGAAGACGATGATGATTTGATGATCGGCTCGTACTGTTCTTTATTTGTACGATCAGCCAGCGGTTTCTTCGCCAAGAAGAATTTTTCTTACACAGTCTTGCATGGTCTTTTTAGTCTTTGTATGTCTTGTGATAACAAAGTTTTAAAATGTCGACGATCGATCGTGATATGAAACTCTTAATTTAAAATATATATATATATAGAGAGAGAGAGAGATTAAATATCGATGTCTGTAAATATTTCTAAAAGAGTTATATAAACAATTTGTTTTAAAAAAATTAATAAATAAATATTTTATGATTTTTAAACCAATTTACCTAAAATATTATTTTATTGGTTAAGTTTGGTAGATTTTCCCTAATGTAAGCAAAAAGTCTAACCTCATGAAAAACAATGTCGATGTAAATAATAAGGCCTCGACAAAAAGTTAATATTATACCTATGAAATATTTTATATATATAATGCAAAAAAGGTTTTTTATTTTACTAAAATGGTCTGAAATAGTGTCAGAGAGAGTATGGCTCAATTAACATATAGATGTCTTGGTGAAAAATATATCCATGATTTGAATTGTCCCACACTATTATACTTAGAAAATGGTCTAAAATAGTTTGAGATCGTCAATTTTACAATTGTTATTAAAATTTTGGTTAATGATAATTTTAACTTATCTAATAAATCGTTCATCAATCTTTAAATTTAAAAAATAATTCTTAATAAATCTTAACAAATTTATTATTTCTTTCTAAACTTTCAAATTTAGAATTTGTCTTTTTTTTACTATTTCAGTTCCTTAAAACTTTATCTAAAAAAGAATCGATCTAGCAAAACAATGTAAAAATGAAAAGTATTAAAAATAAATTATTATTCCATGTTCTAAAACAAATTAAAATTTAAAATATTCTAAATTCAAATATAAAAATAAGATAGAGGTGAGTCTCAAAATACAAAATCTAATTGCACCTAGTTTACCCATTAAATCAATTTACTTAAAAATATAATTTAACTTGTAAATTTTAGTTAGAATCCAACGTCAACTTAAATAAAATAACAAAATTTAGCATGGTTGTATCCAAAAGAGTTATATTCAATTTTTTTTCTTTTACATATTCAAATGGCATAGTTACATATGTGAGCAATTTTTTATAGATAAATATAAATTTTATGCGAGTCAAATTATACTCATTTTGATATGTGAGCAAATTAGTCATGAAAAGCATTTGAAGAAGGATAAATATAAAAGTAGTAGGGGAAAAAACTATTTCAAATTTATTTTCTGTTATTTATTTATAATTTTGTTCATCCAAAAACTTTTGTGCCTTTTTCTTTAAAAAGGTGCTTTTAAACTTTTCTTTCAGCGAACCTTAATTCCTATTTTGTTTTAAAGTATTACTATTACAATTTTAATTGAAGAATAATACAAAGTCTAGAAAAAAATTACTTTAGACTAAATAGTAATTTCTTTAGTTAATTTTGAACTATGGGAACTAGCTTTTCCAAACCCTAATAACACCAATTATTATTATGAAAGAAAAACAATAAATATTCTTCTCCAATATTGTATATTTTCAAGACTAAAAAAACTTAACCACAAAAAAGGCACAATATGGTTTTGTAAAAGAATTAAGACAAATCTAAAAGCAATAAACCATCCATAACATTCGTATTTAGGTATCATACTATAATACTCTTTTAAATTACCATTGATATGAAACGAAAATAATACAGCATGGTAAAGATTCAAACGTAAAATAATATTCATACTAATGGTTTTGATTAAGAAAAAAAATATTTTTCAAAAAAAATTTAAAGAGACTTCAATTTCTTTTCAAAATTAAACACTTTAAAAAGTAAAACCGAATACAATCAAAATCGCTGTCAAACTAAAAGAGATTTAAGCGATTAACACGAACAGATTTCATTCAAACAACTCAAAAAGAATGGAGAGACTGAGATTTGAAAGGTACCTGAAATTGGGAGAAATATTAAACTCGAAATGAAACTATGGAAAGCTTAAGGGTTGCAATTTTTGGATGCATGAGATTGTTTATGTTAATTTGTTTTATATATATAATGGAAGGAAATTGGATATACATAGGGAAGTGGAGGCGACGAAGGTTAATTAATTAATATTTAGGAACTTTTGAATAGCCCATTATCACCATTAATTAATTAATTAGTGAGAATTTATTAATTCATTAATTACCACGTACCCAATTTCATAATTTGCATGCAAGAGATACACGTGGCAGATGGCTAGAGAAGCTTCTCAAATTTTCTCTATATTATAATATGATAATGTTAATGCTCATTTTTCTCCCGTATAGGTGGAATAATCAAATTGTGATGATAAAGTATTGTTTAAGGAGAGATACCTTATTTACAATTATGTAATTTTCATAATAATGAAAAACAAAACATAAAAGCAAAAGAAAAACAAAAACAAAAAACCATTAAAAAATGCATACTTTTTTATATTACAAAAACTGCATCATATATCAATAATTCAACCAAACTCAATTCTATACGCCAAGCACAAACTTTCTAAACCAACTTAACTCAACTGTACACCTTAAACACAAACAATTATTATCAATTTAGCTCAACTATGAACCCCAAACACAAATAATTATCACCAACCTAAACAATTATCACTCGCCAACAAATATTATCAATTCAATTCAATCCAACTCTTTGTGCCAAACGCACTCTATATTTTCAAAATGTTTATTTTGGTTCATATACTTTTAACGTTAGTTCATTTTGGTCTTTATACTTTTGAAATGTTTATTTTTTTGTCTTTGTAGTTTTAAAAGTTGGTGACCATTTTCATCCCTTCATTTTTATTTTTATTTTTCATTCTTAAGAGACCAAAATTGTAACTTTTTTAAAGTTTAAGAACCATAATGAATCTAAGTTAGAAGTAAAAAGATCAAAATGAACATTTTGAAAATAAAAGGACCAAAATGAACTACAATTAAAAGTATAAGAACCAAGATAAATCAAAACCAAAATTACATGAACCCAAGTAATATTTAAACTAATCCATATTGAAATAGATCAAATACTACACTTTTGTCATGGTAAAAAAGAAAGAAATAAAGAAAGAAAGAAGAAAAAAAAAAACTACACTTTTGTCTAACAACTTCAATAAAAAAATGAAAAACGTTAAAGTAAAAAACAATAATTATTGATATACCCTTCACTTCATAGAAATTATCATTTGATTTAAATATAAATATATATGGAATAAAATGGTTGGGAATCCACGGTTTTACAAGAAGGAAAATCAAGCCCTATGGTAGACTTTTCAATATTTACTAACAGGATGTTAGTATTATATACATGCATAGACTTCAGATAAAAATTTTAATCCTTTGTTCAAATAAAAATAAAATAATTTCATATGCCAAATAAAATTGATAAGAATCCACTATAGCAACTTAAAACATTTGTTCGGGATCCCCTAAAAATACAAGATAAAACTAGAAAACCTTTAAAGGTTTAAAAGCTTAACATAAAAAGTTCTAGAATTTCAAATACTAAGACTCATTTCAAACATGAAAACATGAAAATATGTGCGAAAGCTTCTATCTGGTCCCAACGACACAATGATGGATTCTTCTTGTCATTCGCCGATTTGTCCTTGCCCTTACCTAAATAACATATCAGAGGAAAAGTTGAGAATATAATACTTGGTAAGTGACCCACTACTGGGTCCATTAGGTGAACTTGTTAGTCTTCTTATCTGGGCACGGGTGTACATAACATAACATAGGCATAAACATAAGCATAGACATAGGCATAGGCATAGGCATAAGTAGTGAATCTGAAGGTCCACAAATCGTGGAAGTCGTGGTGATTCCGAAGGAACACAAATCATAGCAGTCATGGTGATCTCAAAGGAATACAAATCATAGCAATCATGGTTGAAGAAACCTGTGAAGGTCCTGAGCGGAAACGTGGGGATCGGTCCCAATTCTTATTTTCACATAATACAAAATTATGCAATTCTAGTAATTTACAGTATGCATAAAAAAAATAACAGAGATGAAAATAGGTTTTAAATTACTAACCTTTGAAGAAATCCCTTCACGAGTTTCTTCTCCAAAAACACGAACACTCCAAACTCCTTTAGATCATGAAACCCAAAAGAAAAACAACAATCAATAAATCCAATTCGTCGGGCACCACCACGAGATTACCAAGGTATTCTTTTTAGGGTTGAGAAACTATAGGAGTTGTGGGCTCTGTGTCAATTTTGGGAAGAGGGAGAAAAAACAATTAGAGAGAAGAATGTCAGGCAGAGAGATTTCTTTTTAGAAAGAGCAAATCAATCGTGTACTTCTCCTAGACCCTATGTGAGTTATGGAAGAAGACAATTCCTCTGCCCAACCACCCACACTCCATGATCCTATCAAGAGAAAACAGGGGAGAGAAGTTATTTTAATAACTCTCTCCCTTTAATTTAAATTTAAATTAAAATAATTTTAATTTAAATAATAATGATATAATAACTAATTTATCATATATTATATATAACTATATGTTATATCAAATATAACACATAATCTATAATTTATATTATATCAAATACAATTTAATCTATAGCTTGTTATTCTCTCAATAATTTATGGTATTTAATATAAATCAAATTTATACTAAATTTAATTATATGAATCTAATCCACATAATTAATATTTATTTCCTCTCAAATAAATTTTATATTATAACGTATCAAAAATATTATACTAATTATATCACATATAATTAATTTAAGTTAATTATATCACATATAATTAATTCTCTTAATTAATTTAAACAATTCAAATTAATCCAAAATTAATTTGATTCTCATAATCCCAGTTGAGCTACCGAGGGGACCTTATGGACCTGTAGCTGTAAAGTTAGCTAAGTCCTCTCATTGCCACAACTGAGATGATGTGCCCAATTCCAACACGCATCTCCCCAGCATCCAATTTTCGTCAGGAACTAATTCCCTAAAATGAAGAACAAACATGGTTAGTAGGACCTGAATCAATTATCTAGGCAAAATCATCATTCACCACTGAACATGTCTTCAATACAAGTAAATCAGATTTATCTTGTTTGGCCTTCTTCTTTTTCGTCAAGTATTTGGGACAATTCATCTTCCAATGTTCCTCGTGGTTGCAATGGAAACAAATTCCCTTTGCAACCTTGACCTTCTTGCCCTTCTGGGCAACAGTTGGTGGTTTAGCTTTCCCTTTTTCACCTTTATTCTTCTTCCACTTTTTGGTGCCTGAAGAAGAAGAAACAAACTTAGTTCTAGAGGACAATCCTCTATAGAACTTCTTTGAGGATGAAGCAACATTTGCCTCACCTTTTTGTTCCTTGGTTTTCATCAAGGATTGGAAGGTCTGTAGCTTGTTGAGCAAGGTAGTCAGGTTGTAGTCAATCCTATTCATAACAGCATTACTACTGAACTGTAGGAAGCTTTCAGGTAAAGTTTCCAAAATGAAGCTAACTTGACGACTTCATCGATGACAGATCCATTCATCTCTGCCATGTTGAAGTTGACCATCATGTTGAGAACATGTTCTCTAACAAATGTCACTTCTTGCATTCAGGCATTGAAGATGAATTTAAGAGCGTCATGCCTGAGCTGTGCAGACAGTTGTCCGAATATTCCCCTTAGGGACTCCATGATCTCACAAGTCGTGTGCACGGACTCGTGCTTCTTGGCAAAGACTTCTGAAAGGCTTGCCAAGATATATGCTTGGGTCTTCTCGCTTTCCCGTGTCCATTGCTCGTATGCTTTTCAAATGTTTCGAGCAGCATTTGGAGCAGGAATAAGAGGACAATCTTTCATAAGGACAAAACGGAGGTCATCGATGATTAGTAGTATGTTGATTATATTTTTTCATGTTGTATAATTTTCACCCGTAAGTTTGTCGGCGGCGAGCAAATTTAAAGTCAAAGGAAGTCATGATTAATAAATTGCTTAAAGCATTTATTTGTATTAGTATTCTTTCCATTAACCCATTTGGAAAAACTAATCAAATTTAACAAAATAATCTAATGCACCCTAAGTGACATCTATTTTGCAATGATGCCTCAGTAAGATAGGACAAAAACAACTGTAGGGTGATTAGGTGCCCCTTCACTGAAATGAGACCATCTTAACAAATAAACAGAACAACTCCTTGTTACTGTAACTATAAGTCACCACTGTTCGGTCTAGAAATTGTTAAACTCGCTTAACATTTTCTTATAACTGTAACCCCCCATTTCAGATTCTAGAGTTCCACCCCAATGAGTTAACCATAGGAACAAATCGATTGGAGCAAAAACTAAAGCAACCCTATCTATTTCTGGAATTTAAAGTAAAGAATCATGCAAATGTCATTCGTAGGGGGACACAAGCAAAGGTGCCTCGAGGCCAAGCATGAAACTTTACCACAAAATAATGAGAGAGACTGTGGGATGTGTTGACACACGTCCCGCTCTCACTTACTATAAATACTCTCCTCATTCACTTTGATATTGACCTATACAAACACTATTTTTTGGGGGACACAAGCAAAGGTGCCTCAAGGTCGAGTATGGATTCCATGGTGTAAACTTTTAGGGAGAAATGTGAAAAGGTAAAATGAAGTATCATATACCCTATTTTTCTCCCACTAAATGATGTTTTATCTAGGGTTATTTAACTTAGGAAATTTTGGCTACTGATTTTTACCTAAGTGTTTGTTCAATTTGCCCAAAAGTAACATTTACTTTGGATGGTTAAACAATATTGGTTAACGTTTATTAAACACTTTAATAAACTTCAATCAACTATTGCATGCTTGTAACAAATCATTTAATTCACCTTTTTAGGTAAGTTCTCAGGTAGGGGTGTTACGTTGTCATCAACTTAAATACTCCAGCCTAGACAGAACTAACCTTAGACAAAAGCTCCCTTATAGATAATTTATTAAAATTTTAATCTTTTAATTAAGAATCAATTTAATCCTATTAAACTGATTAAAAGATTAAATTTTATTTCTAATCTTATTAAAAAAAGTGATCTTAGGTCTATGTGAATCATATTTTAAAACTATTTTAAAAAATGATTTTAACCTAAGGTTTGTATGCAATGCTGAATTCACTACAAGAATTTTGGGCTTTAATGTTGGTTTAAAACCGACATTAAAGATAGTGTTATTAAAGCCCTTTAATGTTGGTTGTCTTTAATATTGGTTTTAAACCGGCATTGAAGAGGGTGTACAATGTCGGTTTAAAACCGACATTAAAGGCAACTGAGATTAAAAGGCTTTAATAACACAATCTTTAATATCGGTTGTCCTTTAATGTCGGTTTTAAACTGACATTGAAGCCCAGAATCCATTTCCGTTTTTTCCAGTTATTGTCCATTTTTTTTTTAAATTCCGTTGTCGAATACATTTTTGTGTCGGTCAAAAAGTTAAAAAACGACATTATATGTCTCGTGTTGGGTTAGGAAATGTCTGTTGTTGTTTTTTATTAAAAAATATAAAAAAAATTATTCATTGTAATGCGTGCTTGTTATATTCTGCATGACAAGCCAACAATATTTGTCTTCCACCTATGAATTCACTAAACTTAAACTTGAAATATAACAATAGACAGAACAATACACTGTACCACAAAACTAAATACAAAGTTACTTGCAATGAAGCACACTTCTATAATAATTTACCCACAAACAACAATTAATATTTCCAATCCATTATATAAGTACTCATCAAATATGAAATAAATACACTAACCAACATTTGTATATCGATAACACACTTTCATAGAATAATAATTATAATTATCAACCATCTCTATAATATTTATAATCATTTCTCCCATTCACAAATATAAATTAGTACTTCCATGAATACTTACACCAAATACCCCATAAATAAAATAAAAAAAGTTATACATAAATCTTCCAATAAATAGATCATGGTTATATAACAATTCGTCTATCCACAAACCAACGATTAGTACTTCAAATTCATTCTAAACTTGCATATTATACTCAAAACTCATCAAGATTCATTCTAAGCTAGCATTTAAATTCTATTGAGAGAAAAAACAAGAAGTATATCCTTATACAAATCGACTAACAAAACTTGCCCATTAGGTTCGAATTACGCCAATCTCTCATTGGGTATATGCATTTTTTTGTATTGAACTACAAAAAGAAAAAAAGAAAAAGATAAACTCAACATAAGTTTACATCATTTATTAAATTAAAGCTAGTATATAAAAAATAAATAATTTACGTATGAGGCTAGTAATGGGAGTAGTAGGATTATGCTCTATTTTGTGTATATACTTTGCACATAGTACCTTCATCCTACAAAATCTAATGGACAGGGGCACTGCATGTAAAGAAGTTAAAAACAATTATTCTTATGTTCGAATGAACATGAATTGTTAAAAAATGAATGCAAATATACCTTTACAGGTTTCCATTTTGGAGAAGACCGATAGTGTTGAAGATTGTGCTTGGCTTGCCATATTTTCAATCGACTAAATAGTTTGAAAATATTAGTTAAAATAAATACTTCAATTAAGAGCTCAATTACACTTACATATTTATAACTCCATGAAAATCCTCTTGAACCTTATTTCGAGTAGAGTCCAAAATATAAACACAATTTTCTTGTAGATTGATTACAATCAATATCTAATGATAACTGTAATAAGCAACAATTTTGAAATATTAGTATGCGTATAATATAAATTAAAAATAACGAAAGAACTTATATTTACTTACCTTGTGTTATATGGAATAAGAACTAATTGGTCCAAATTAGTCGATTCTAGTTGGTTGGCTAAATTTTTTGATCGAATATCTTGAGACTTCACATGTGGTGATATTTTTACTTGATCAATTATAAAAAAATTCTTCGTAATATCATGACCACATTCATCCCAAAGATACCTAAACAAAGTAAAGTTACTATTTAAACATGAAACAAAATATACATGAGTGAATCTAGATGAGTAATACTTATGCAATATATGTTAAAATGCACATGTAACCAATTTCAACCATATTGCAATATTGGATCAGACCATCGCAGCCTAAATAAACAAATTTGTCTCTTCCAAATATGCTCGTTCAAATGGATACAGATCATGTCTACATCGTTTATGTTGTGTATGGCATGCCGTTCAAGAGTTTGGTAGTACCATTGGTGTCCGTATATTTGGAGAAGTGGCCGACACTCTTAATTGTTGAATGGTCCTACCATAACCAAAGTTACAAAATTCATAGTATGAAAAATAATAAATAACCAAACTCATATACTAAAAAAGAGGCATACTTTTTTCTTGTCAACCATAATTACAAGTTTACGAGGCCATGTTATGGAGTTGCCCATTGCTTGATTTAAGGACTCTATTTTTTTTCTTCACAGGAATTGGTATTGGCAAATCTTCTCCTATGACAATGTCAATCAGTACTTTAACAGTTAAGCATGACATATCATGTTGTGGCTACTGCAACAATATTATCTAGAGTTTCTATTGTCAAGTGGCATAGTGTCCCCTTAACAAATTTAAAAGAACTAATGTCATCCATGGTTAAGCACAATATGATTGTTCGTTGCTTGCGTGATTCAAGCTAGGAGTGTATTGTATACAATAATTTGGAAAAATAAGTATGAATGATGCATTGATGCGTTGATGCATTCGTAACGCGTTGACGCGTTAGAGATGTGCAACAGAACGCATGACACTCTTCTATTGACGTTCAAGTTTTCCTAAATCAGATCCAAGTATAAATCTAATTTAGGTTCCTGGTAAGTCCAGGGTCGAACTCAGGGATTTAGATTAAGCTAACGCAGACCTTGCATTGAACTATTGTAGGGATATCCTAAATGTATGGAGAAATGCGTTATTTACACTAAGGTGTTGTGTGTGTGCAAAAAGATACAAAAGGGTTGAGTAAAGAATGATGGGTCATGTGGAAATGGCTTTTAATGCAAGTGGTATGCGTCGATCTAAGTTGGATGTACACGAACTAGAATGTGATGTGAATGAGATGATTTTGTATCTTTGTTTATGCGTTAGACTTTATTCGACACTTCTCAATGTGAATAACATATAAAACCTATCTCTAGGATGCATGCATCAAACACAGGATGCAATAAAATACCAGTAAGTCTATCTCTAGATGTATTAGGCGTTCTAACTTGATGTTGGCTTACTTATTCTCTCGAATAGTCTAAGCTAAAGATACTTTTACCAATTTTAGTTTGGCTTAAGCGTTTGAAATAGAATTTTGCATGAAGTATAGATGCATCCAACATAAACAAGAAATAAACAATGGCAAAGTATGATAGATCTAATATGTGAATTTATAAAGAAACTGATTGTCTTTACAAAAGCAATACTTAATCAGATGAAAGGATGACGGCGATAAATAAGATGAAAGGAAATGAGTCAAGCCGCAGAGTACAATCTCTTGTCCTCTTCGGCTCAATTCTAGTTGTGTACAACCACTTGTATAAGAATTGGATGAAGTGTCTCTCTTAAGCTTGGCTTCTTCCGCTCCTTGATCGGCAGTGGCGGTGGTTCTCTTCCATCTTGCTCTTCTCGGCCCCACAACACAGCTCTAAAGATCTAAAACTAAGACTAAGCTAATATTGAGAATAAAACTGGGAATGAGAACTTGGAGCTTCTGAACTCTGAACTCTTGAGGGATTTCTTCTATTTATAGGCGTTGATCTTCTCCAGTTTGATGATGGGCAACATTAAAGTCCATACCCTGGTCAGCCGCCTGATACTCAGATGCTTTTCAGACGTCGCCCACTGCAGGTGCCCATGCTTGCAAATGGTGATTTGACATAAACAACCTGAATCAATGAATCTTCCTTGCGTTGACTCCCTCCGACGCATGGCCCATGCGTTAGACCTTGCCTGCGACACTTCTTAATCATGTGTTAGCCTCTTGTTGAAATCCTGCAATATCATGCGTTAGTGCCGTAGTAATTTAGTAATAAACATTCTTTTGCATGAATTTGATAATGTTTGAGTAATTCCATGCGTTTCTTCTAAAAATGATGAGATTTTATCATTAAAAATTCTAATTGTTCCAACTTAAGAGCCACAATAACTTGTATTTCTACAAGTTATCAATGATTAAAATTTAAAAGTCATAACAAACAAATTACCTCCAAATCTTCTTTAGGCATCTTCTCAGTATCTTCTTCTTTAGATGCACTAAGTGCGACACTTCCAACAGATGATTTGGTTTGATGAGATTGTTTCTATGAGTCTTTTCTCTTGACACTTTAACATGTCGAACATTTTTTTCATTAGAGCCTCCTTCAATTTCATGGCTCATTGAGGACTTTGGTTTTACTAATTTGAAATATTAGGAATTGGAAACAAAATCACCCACTCCTCTAACACATCCCAATGTTCATCTGTACCCAATGCTTTGGTCAAAACATCTTCACCTTCATAGACTTTGGCCAATTTATCATGTAAAACATATTATAATTTTCACACAATATCTATGTCATCACAAGTTTCAGACATTATATATATGCCATCTTAAACTTTGTACAATATAAACTTACGATTCGACTGGTACATCCTCGAGTGGCTTCATCAAAGTATTCATTATTTTTTCCTTTTCGTGCTTCTTTCCATAAAATCACCCGATAAGAAGGATCACTTGATATATTCTACATGAACATACATATTTAATTAGTATAAACATATTAGAATAAAAGATTTAATTTAAGTCAAAAAACTTATTAATTCTTGGGCAAGATTCGCATAACCCTTACGAGAATTGTGATGATTATATACACATTTCGACCTTCTTTCTTTTTGAAGATGACCAATTTCCTGTACAACCAATCCAGTTGAAGTTACCTATCAAAACAATGATAATATTGACATTTATTTAGAATGACTTACAACCCATTCTTCACTTAATCGTTCATTAACAAACGATGTCCACTGATCTTGATCTATATGAGAATATTGTTAAGGAGGAAATTGCAAGACCGATGGTTCATCTTTAAATGGAAGTATGAACTTTTGAGTCAATGTGGGCTTAAAAGTCCAAAACTTCCTAGATGCAGACATGAGTATACCATGTTTGGACTTAGAGTCCACATCGAACGACATCTGCACAATGAAAAAAGTAGTAAACAATAAACTAATAAATTATTATGCACATGAATTAAAGTTTTAGAAAACATATTACCATACAATCAAACAGTTTATCTTTTAGATGGTTTGAAACTTTTTTCCTAGAATTATACGTTATAGGTATTTGTTGTCGAACACAAACTCGGATATAACTTTGCATTTTCTTTGCACCAAATCCAATCGGTTGTCCATGTTCATTATAATCAATGGCCAACCGTTGCCTAGATATTCTTATTTGTGCCAACTCAGACATAGTAGTTGGGCCACATGGAATACTTATTATGTTTTTTTTTTTTTTGTGGAATTATATTTCTATCATCCTTGCTGCTATTTGCTGAATTTTCCATGTGAATCTGCAAAAAAAAAAAAAAAGAAAAAAAAGAAAAAAAAAAGAAAAAAACATTACTCACATAAAAAACATATAATCTTAATATTTAATACATATAACCATAGTAAATGACATATCATGTTTAATACATTATTTATCAACCTATCTACCCTCACAATCATTTCTAATGTATGTGGATGTTGTATAATCAATCTCAATAGATGTATCAACATTGGGCATTCTTTGCATACCTCCATAACCACACTCTTGTAGCATATCTTCAATTTTATCTTCATAAAAATCATCTTCAATTGTTCGTTGTGGAGATGTTAAAATAATCGACCAACCCGAATTTCAGGGTCTTTTACATAAAAGACTTGTTTTGTTTGAGAGGCTAAAATAAATGGGTCTTATTTATGTCCAATACGATTGAGGTCCACAATATTAAACCCAAACTCGTCTGTTTTGACTCCATTTCTGCTCTCAACCCAAAATAAAATAAATGATAATCCATGATAGTCAAGCTCCCATATTTCTTGTATTATACCATAAAAGGTCATATCTGACATGACATGGCTTTTGTCCTTAGCATTAGAGACTTGCATTGTGGTAGTCGTTATACTAACTCCATTATTTTGAGCCCTCCTAATATCATCGTGATTCTTTGTGTGATAGTAGTAACTATTGACCATGTAACCAGAATATTTTGTCGCAGTTGGACAAGGTCCATTAGTTATCCATCTTAAAGAAGACGATATGGAATTTTTGGGAACTTCGAGAGCTAGTGAAACCTACGATATATTTTATAATAGTTTAGTAGCTAACATTTAATTATACATCAAATAGTAGGCCTCTAAAGATTACCCATGTGGACAACCACTGACTAAATGTACGATTATGCTCTTCTTGAAGCCACTTTCTACTATCACTTTTACCAGAATTGAGCTTAGACAAAATATCT